>NC_045691.1:31037255-31337255 GCF_003331165.1 Xiphophorus hellerii | reverse complement strand
CAGAGTTAATATGCAGACCTGTTACTTTACATAAAGTGCAGCATCAAGCCTGGAAATGCCACCTACAAACTTACCTTGACATACACACACGTGCATGCATTACCCCCACAACCATTTTGCTTCACCTTTAGTTACTTTCTCTTTGTCCTCCTCTCCGTTTTCTGTCCCTGTTCTCCCTCTGCCTGTGAGCTCCGAAGAAGCTCCCATCACATTCACTAATCTGAAATTAGATCTTTCAAAGAAGACACCGTTCATCAGCTTTGTCTCCGTCTTTGATGCCTCTCCTCGTAAAAAAAAAAAAAAGGAAAAGAAAATACATGTCTGTTGCTTCTGCATGATTAGAGTAAGACAAGGGCAAAGAAAAAACAGCGAGGGAGGCAAAGATGCAATGCAGTGTGACGTCATGGACGCCAGCTTAACCAATCGGCCTCCGCGACGAAGGAATTAGAACAGAGCAGCAAACTCTGAGATGGTTTTTGCTGTTTTTCTCCAGAACCTTGAAATGCTTCCCATGGAGCCACAACACAGCTTTATGGTCTTACTGAGAAAAAGAGCTTGTTGCCCAAATTCTGATTATCCATGGCTTCATCCATCCTCTCGTCAATGCAGCTTAGTTACCTTTCCTCCTTTTCAGAAAACCACCAGCTATGATGTCACCACCGCCATGCTTCATGGTTGGGATGGTGTCCTGGGGTTTGAACTCATCCTTCCTCTTCTTCTGTGGTCAACAGTGATGGCATAGTTACTTTGAAAAAGTAACTATAATCAGATTACTGATTACTCCTTCAAAATGTAACTCATTTAGATTACTGACTACTTGATTTGAAAAGTAACTAAGTTACATTAAAAGTAACTTTTTAGTTACTTTCAGCAGCTGCTAACAACAACGCTCTGCCACCTGTGAAAATTACATTGAGCTTTGCCAAAACTTAATTAATTTCAAATTATTTTATAATGGTAACTTCAACAATGTATCTCCAGTTATAAGGTTGAACTGAAGGGGAGATTGTTTAATGGTTACAACAGTACAAAAAAAACTTTAGTAATTTGTGCATGTTTTCGTGTGTTCCCGTATTGACTGGAAAACTACAAATAGGATTTTAGACCCTCCATCTGTCGACTCCATAACGCACTTCTGTGAACTAGATAATGTCTGCATGGGGAAAGGCCTGTAGGTCAAAATAGGTCATTTTATTATGAAACATCAATGTGTTAAACTTTTCTGGCTAATCGCATGCAATAAAACGCTAACGTTGACAGCCCAGTGAGCCTCCTCTGGATCATCCAGGACATCCCTCTTCAGTCTGCTTTCATCCTACTCTTGCTCGTTTGCCTAGTTTGAATTTGCAATTGAACTCTTACGAAAACCAAAAAAGCAAACCCTGGTCCGCCTGCAAACCTGAGTCTATGTCCGGTTTTCCTTTGAGCAGTATTATGTAAAATAAATTTTTTTGAGTTTTATTTCATGGTATAATGAATTCACACATCAAAAACATATCTCAAGTGTTGCCCTGATTGGTTCATATAGGTTTGAGAAATTCTTTAATCTCCATGGTAACCATTCAGCTGTGCAAAACCCCTGGGACCTAGCTTCTCCTTGGAGCTGCAGTGTCCAAGTGTCCGAGCTTCTGCCTCACAGTGCCCTCCCTCACCCGCAACTCTCACACTCAGCTCCTTCAGACTAGCTAACAGCAATTAGCAAACACCTGGTGGAACTGCGCATCTGCTGAACGTATTATAGGAGCTACTTCTTAGTGCAACCCTGGTAAAAACTTTGTTAAAGGGTTAATAGAGGAGCCCTGTTTTGATGACTTTCTGTAGGAAGAGTTTCAGAAACATCTGGAGTTTTAAAGAGACAGAAGTCCTAATTCAAGGCCTCAAAATTCTTTTTAGGCATATTTGATATATATCCCATTTTTATAACAACTGAAGATATTGCAATTACTAGATTGTGCTACAAACTTATCTTTGTAGCTGGGAACTACAATGTACTGCCCCATTAAAGACATTTATAACTCAAAATTTCTGACATTGATTAATTTTTTTCAACTTCATGTCGTGTGTGAGTTGTTTTGTTCCTCCTCTACCACATTAGATTTTTCCTGATCAGAAATTAGAAAATAATGTTATCAAGTTGACAGGAAAACATACACTCAGTTCGGTCTGCTGTCCTTTGAACACATTTCTTTAGCCGTTTGTTTCTAGGGAACAAGTATACGTGGATTTTCTGTATTGTTTAGCGCTGAATAACTCCGGTTCGGCCATCAACAGAGTTAAAGTAAATGATGCAAGAAAGCTGAAAAACTGGTTGTGAGCACACTGATGGTGAGACAGTATAATGAGGGAGATAGGAAGGTTATACACTCCACTAATTAGCCAGGGTCTTCACAAGTTCAAGGACAGTTTCAATTTAGCTGATAAAGATGAGAGGATGAGGGGAGAGTAAAAGCTGAAATGAGTCCTGCACCTTAATTATCCCTGTGGTCTTTGGCTCGTAGAGCCTGAGAGGCTGTGTGAGTGTCTCGGCCCAGCCTGCTGGGGGCCAGGAGGTTTGGGGTTAGAGAGGGTGGAGGGTTTCTGTGGAGAATCCCAAGCGTCTCATCCAGGCTGAGTTCAGCAAGGATCATCCCACAGCGTCCAGGAGTCTAGGCTTTCCCTTTCAATTACTCCACCTTCCTTACAAGACTGCTCAAACCCAAGAGAGTCATCTGTAACACCAGGGTTAAACAAGCAGAGATGTCCTCCATCATGCCTGCACTTCTACTGCACTTGCCCCAGTGAATAAGGCAGAGAAAATTAACAGAGCTACGTAGAGAGCCAGAATTAAAGGTTTCTTTTCTACACCCAAAGGGACAGTCCCCAGACATGTTTGCCGTAGGGTACAGTTGTTGGAATAACCCCCAGCAATTATAGTTTTACCATTAATAACCTTAAAATGGAGGGAAATACTCCAACCTCATGAGAGAGATGTAAGCTCTTGGTACACTACAAAACATTCATGTAGGGTGTTTTCACACCCAGTCAACCAAAGTTGGGGACAAAAATTACATTAAATTTGCTACATTTTCGGCTGGTGTGGTTCTCTTTTGCACTGTCTCAAATGAACCAAAACTTTTAAAAAACATTTTAAAAGTTCAGTGGTTCTGGTGGCGCTGCACCAAGAACCACTGAAGGAAAAAAACACAAGAACCTCCAAAGAAGACACTAAGCGCAACTTCCTTCTTCACGAAATGTAAACAGAAATGGAGTTGTGTAATTTTTTTAAATTTTTTAAGATTTTTAGTGGTTGTAAAATCTAACATGCTAGACCCGTGTGTTGTTTGTTTTGGTTGTATTTACCCATAATGCCCTGTGTTACACTCCACTTTCTGCTTTTCACATTCAAACCACTTCAATCGAACCTAGACCTACAGTATGTTTGTAGTCAGACCAGAGTTCACTTTTTTGGTTTCCATCAAAGTTCAATTGATCCTTCAAACCAACCAGAGTTTCTAGACAAACTGGAGTTTGATTAAAGCGGACTAAACCCTTAGATGGAAGCTACCCGAATCGCATCGCCCTTTTCCTTGAGTGAAACCCATAGTGAAGATTTTCACTCAACTTCTATTGAAGCTGAAACTGTTTTCTCTGTTAAGAAAAGGAAATTAAAAATGGATTGCTTCCACTTCTTATTCAAACCCCTTCAAAATGTGCAAATCTCTTAAAACCACAGTCATTCTTAGCATAATAGAAAGATTATTTTAATATTACAGTATTTAAGGGTGAAATGATAAAAACTACATGCAACATTCTAGTTTTAAGAAGTTTAATAAATTTGAGGAAACCGATTGCCTTATTGTGTGTTAGAAACATTTAAATATTTATTTAACGCTCATTTAAAAACAGACCAATGCTAAAACATTTCAAAGTTTCTGAAAACATTTTCAGGTTTTTGCTTTTCTTTCATTTAATAATTAGGGAAGGGAAGTATAATTAGAATTTTAACTACCTGCCAGTGATACTCTGTTATATACAATTAGTTCTTGCACTTTAGCTGAATTTGAGACAAAGTTTTAACATGTAAACAGTTTTTACTTCTGATCTGCCAGCACAAATCTAAGAGCATTTCTTACAGGAATAAAAACAGCTCGATTAAATCTAAAAACGTGGATATGTTCTAAAAATTCCTCTAACATTTCTATTGTTTGTGAGCTTTGGATTGACACGTCAATTTTTAGCAAAGCTGGTGACTGTTGTTTATTTCCAATCATATTTCATAAAATTCAACTGTACGTCTAAATCTGCAACAATAAATGAATCATATGCTATAGTTTTACGCTAAAAAATGTCTATCTCTTACCCTGACATAAAAACGATCCAAGCTTATGATTCCTTGCGGTTTCTTGTTCAATATTTCCGATGTGGTGTGACACACATATTACCGCAGTGATACAGTGAGATAATTGAATTAGCGCCGACCAGAAGCATTCGGTAAACAATAGAAATCTAATCACCTACACGAGGGCCATCTAATTAAAGGGAAATGTGTCCTGCTGGAATAGCATTAAGTGAATTTCAACACTTATGAAATGTAGAACAAACGACTGCATGTCCTCAGTCTAGTTTTCCAGAACTCCAACCAGGAATTCAACTGCATATTTTAAAAAGCTCATTTTTTATTGAGGCTGCTATCCTGGGACTGTCAGGGGAAAAAAAAAAAATCTGAACAATGCATGAGAATCATTGAATAAATATGAGTAAATTGAGTAAATATGAATCTCTGTTGCATGATTTGCTGCATGATGTGAATCGGAGAAACCGTGATTAATCAGCGGTCATGTTCTTTTCTCTTTCCTTTTTATTTTTGCAGTGGGATGCCATTAACGAGATGGACGAGTATTTTACCCCGATTCACACATACCAGGTGTGTTCTGCACAGCCCTCACAGCTTGTGTTTGGGTTGGAACTAATATCCGATACATTTCTTAACAACTTCAACATCGTCACCTTTCTAAAACAATGGCCTAAGTCAGTGGTGGTTCTGCAAAAATCTTTTTTTTTTTTTTGTCAAAAAAAATGACAAGCCATTATTTTAGGAAGGTGACGATAAGTTGATAAGAGCAGCAATCTTGACCAATTGCTGCTCGGTCAAGATTGCTATATATTTTATTTTATTTTAAATAAAAAATAAAATATTTTCTTATTTTAAATAAAAAATAAAATAAAAAGAACCTTTTACTACGATGTCAACTGCTCACAAACGTTTAACAAAATGTTACTTCAAACATCCTGAACTATCCCTCAAGGGGTTACCTACCTTTTTTTTGCTTCAGGTTTCCACATGTAATGTTGCCTTTGGTAGTGATCTTACGATGGCGTTGTCCTCTGCATTAGGTGTGTAACGTGATGAGCCCCAGTCAGAACAACTGGCTGAGGTCTGGCTGGATCCCTCGAGAAGGAGCCAGGAGGATCTACATCGAGGTCAAGTTCACCCTGAGAGACTGCAACAGCATGCCTGGAGTTCTGGGTACCTGCAAGGTAACGTACTCTGTCAACCAATCCAGCAGCCGGAAAATCAAACTCAGTTCTTATTAGGATCTGATGTTGATTTTAAAATTTGACTATTTTGGAAGGGCTTGAGGTGCAACATCTGGCACTGCTGGAGTAGACTTTAGCTCCCTTGTCACTTCTAACAGGCTAAAGTGTTTAAATAAAACAGAAGAAATGTAGGAAGAAAGTCACACAGCTGGAGTATGTAACTTCAATAAACAATATGATTTTTGCATATTTGTTCAAACTGTCACCGTGTTGCGACGATATACGATGAGCGCCTCCGCCCTGTGGTCCTGCTGCCATCTGCAGAAATTTACCGCGCCTGGTCAAAAACAACCAATCAGAGACAGGAGGAGGGTCTTAACGCTGTCAATCAGTTTCAGGTACATGCTTCTCAGACCTTACCCCTCTGCTCTCTGCTGCACTACAGGAAGTTCTGGACACCAGAGTCTGCCATGAATGCTAAGGCTAATAGTTAGCATGGCCAATGACAGCAGAGAAACAGTTTTCTTTTAACGGTAATTTGTTTCTCCACCATTAGCACATTGAGCAGGGTGCACACAGGCATCATTATCTGAACTAAGACCCTCCTCCTTTCTCTGATTGGTTGTTTGACTGGGAGCAGTGTATTTCTGCAGATGGCTGTAGGAGCACTGGGACGAGGCAGAGGAGCTCAATTTTCTTTTCACAGTTTACGTGTCTCTTGCTGTCATGATGTTTCAATAAATATCTAAAACAAAAACATGTTTATAAATACAAACTGCAGCATTTACATACTGCAACTGTAAATAGCCCGAATTAATTCTGTCGAGCGGGCGCAGTTGGTAGCACTGTTGCCTTGCAGCAAGAAGGTCCTGGGTTCGATTTCCGGTCCGAGGGTCTTTCTGCATGGAGTTTGCATGTTCTCCCTGTGCATGGTGGGTTCTCTCCAGGTACTCTGGCTTCCTCCCACAGCCCAAAAACATGACTGCCTAGGTGTGTGTGTGCGTGCATGGTTGTGTGTCCTGTCTGTCTCTGTGTTGCCCTGCGACAGACTGGTGCTCTGTCCAGGGTGACCCCGCCTCTCGCTCAAAAGGTTTTCTGCAGATAGGGCACCAGCACCCCTCCAGACCCCACTAGGGACAAGAGTGTCAGAAAATGGATGGATGGATAATTCTATCGACATACTAATGGATCTTGTTGCAGATCCAAACCCAAAGTGGCACTACATTTTAAGCACTCAAACCCACATCTGATAAACTTTCAGTAAAATTCAATCTTTGCAAACTGCTATCATATAAACTGCCCATTGTGTAGTTGATACAGTTTGTTGGTTCTTTATGCTGCAGTTTTCACCAATCTTTGGCTCTTCAATCATGTCCAGTCTGAATCAGATCCTTGAGTAGTTAGCAATAACTCAACTCAGACTGTGCTTCTTTTTATCTGTTTGTCTTGTCCCAGAGTTGCAAGTTGAGACAAGTGGGACATTTCAAAGACAAACTAAAAAACAAAAACGCAATTAAGCAATGTTGCTTAAGTCAACATCATCTGAGGCTGATGAATGTCATTTAGAGCTAAATACCGTCAGCATTAATTAATTTACACATGATTATTTTCTAAACTGTGTAAACAAAAATTCGAGTGGAGACACGGCCTCCCTGCTGCGGATGTATGTTTTTCATCAGCTGTGAATATTTATGCAGATATATGTTTATTCACTGGCAGCTTGATGGTTAGCGCTGTGGCTAATAGTTGCTGGTGTAATCCTGACTCAGAGTTTCTCTCTTTAGGGTTTGTATCTTCTCCCCACGGTCCAAAACTAAGCAGGTTGGCTCAATTGTAGATGAAATCCCCCTTCCCCAAACCAAAATATTTATCAATGGCAATTTTTTATTTCCTTGTTATTTTTTATTGTTTTTGGATGTTTATATTGCCGTCCATTTCCAATATTGTGTACAGAATTATTAGTCTTTCTGTGGGAGGACGTACATTATGCTATAACCGCTATTTTACTTAAAAATGGTTTCAAAAGCAACTATACTATCAATATTGTTTATCACAATCATTTCTGGGACAATTAATCATCCAGTAAAATTTGTTACATTTATAGGCCTGATATTATATGCAGAAACTTTGAGGTTTTATGAAGTACACAGTTATGTACCAGTCTGGGCCATGAAGATGTGGCACAGACTAGTACATAACTGTGAAGCAAAGAAAAGGATACACGGCTTTCAACAACGTGGACAAATAAAATCTGAAAAGTTTGTTGTGAATTTATGTTTAACCTCCTGAGTGAACACTTTGTGTAGTGTGTACTTTATCTGAAGTATTTTGGGCTTTGTCTCTCCCGGGTTTGCACATCTACAGTTTTTGCCCATTCATGCTCAGTCAAACTGGATGCCAATCACAGCTTTCAAAAATGTCATCTTCCATCCTTGTTTCAAGTTTGTTTTGCAGCCTCTAATATTTAATTACTCACCATAAACCAGGTTTTACTAGCCAGGTGTCTTCTGAAGGCAATTTGATTTTGTTTAAGGGGTGTCTGAACAAACGGGGGTCGTTACAAAGGCACAACAAAATGATGTTTAGTTAAAAAAATATGAAAATCATTTATCCTTTTCCGACTTAATAAATATGTATTGTTGATTTTTTACTTTATTCTAAATCTGGAAAAGTAAAAACAGTTTGAATATTTTCACACAGTTCTACAGAATGCTTTGTAAGAACTATTAAGCGATGTCTATCACAGTTATGACCAACAAAGGCTTTTAGATGTTCCTAATGAATGTCCCAACGTTTGACCATTCTGACTGTAAAAAAAAAAAAATCGCCTTTTATAATTAACATTTAAGGTACTCAGAGTGAAAAGGCCTTCTACTGGATTATGGAAAACTCAGTGCAACACAACATTTCTTCTGCTCACCTGTGAAACTTGATGTACGCTCCTATGATGTGACGTAATCATTCTTTACCTATTAACACAGAACCGGGTTCACTGACGGTAGCACACGCTCAGAGCTTGTTGTTACTGTGTCCGTTGTCCAGGAAACCTTCAACCTGTTCTACTATGAGTCGGACAGAGCCGTGGGCTCGGCCATACGGGAGAACCAGTTCATTAAGATTGACACCATTGCTGCAGACGAGAGCTTCACAGGCGTGGACCTGGGGGTCCGCAGACTGAAGCTCAACACTGAGGTATGAACTGTGTGGATTTACACGACTTGCTGCTCACACTTTGCAGCACTACTTCATCTCATGTAGCACTATGAAGATGCTTTTTCTATGTTCATCAAGATTCACTCACAGTGCTTGAAGTGAAATGGAGAGCTTGCCAGTACTTATGACTAATTTGGCTGATCTGACCACTTGGGGGAACTCTTAGATCCATAAATATGATTAAAGGCACAAAGTCTGGGGTGCTGTGGTGGAGCAGGGGTTAAGCACAACCCACATAAGGAGGTCTTAGTCCTCATCGCGGACTAAGGCCGCAGGTTCGAATCCCAGCCTGGTGACCTTTGCCGCATATCTTCCCTCTCTGTCATTTCCCTTCTTTCCTGTCATAGCACTTTCAAATAAAGACCACTAGAGCCAAAAATACCTTTAAAACAAAACAGCAAAGTCTAAATGATGAGGTGACCACACCCTTCATCCCACTACACGTGTACTGTTCAGACAATTGAAACTGCAGCAAAGGTAGCTAGATTATAACAGGAAATAGAATCATCTATTTCTTAATGCTTAAACTGACGGCCAACATAGGATAGAAAACAGGGCTGAGCCAGAAAACAATATCTATCGTGATAGACACATGATCAATTCCGATAGAAAATGTGTCCAATTGAGAACTGCATGGCATTCTGGGGGATGTAGGCAGAGGAAAGAATAAACTGCCCAACCTCTCACATCTCAGCTAACGCTCAGTCTTTGGTTACCTTGCAACAACTTATGTAACGTGCGCAGCAGCATTCTTGTTGCCCCCCAAAAACTGGAGCATACGTCACTCCTCAGAGGTGGACTGAAGTTAGACACAAAACGGAGGTCATGACGGCTTGTTAGGGCCGTTGTAGATGAAAAAAGGGAGCAAATTTCTGTCATAAACCTCAGAAATTTTGAGATTAAGCTTAGAAATTTTAAAGAACAAAACTGGAATGTTTTGAGTTTGAAAAGTTGAACGTTTGCTAGAAAAAAATATAAATTTTGAGTGTCATCAGAGATTTTGTAGAAAAACATGGAAGTATCTAGAGTCAAAAATGTTCACTTTTGGAAATTTGACCTTTGCTGGACTGAGTTTCAAAAGTGGAAGATTTGGGGAACATTTGGAAATTGCCTTTTTTTTTATTTCTGAGATAAATCTCAAAAATGATTTTGGTGAAAATTTACTCCCTTTTTCCCACCTGCAACAAAACTAGGAAATGTCCAAATTTTCCACTTTTGAAACTGGATGTGTTCACCAAACACGCAAAGGAAAAATTTTACGATGCTTTCTCTTTGATGCACTGACTCGCAGAGGAAACTGCTCAGCAGGAAACAGTGTTCACATTGACACGAGAAATGGAGAGAATCAGTGTGCTTGATTTTTATTTATTTTTTTGCCATTTTGCCCAGCCCTAATAGAAAACATTGTAATATTGTCTGTGGTTTTAGTTGTTATAAAGTCAAAGAATATCCTGAAGAGCCTCTTCTTGTCTTATACCTTCAAATTTAATACTGGATAGTGCAAATTTAATACAACAGACACACTACAAATTGTTGCAAAGATTTGTAGTTTACAATCTTCAGAGTCAAGTAGAGATACGTTAGTCAAATTATTCCAATGATCTGGCTTTTAATATATGGCTAGCATCTTCCTTTTCTTCCTCCACCAATTTAACATGAGAAATGTGAAGCTTTTCTGTTGTATGTCCCAATATTTCTTTTCTTAATGCTTGTTTTATTAAAATAAGAATCCAAATAGATCATCTCAAGCCTGATGTATTGGGCGGTTTCTCAGAGTTCCCAGTGTTGCCACTGAACTATTAAAAACACTCCAGACCTACCGTGGCAATATGTTTCTTCATCCATCACAGACACACACACACACACACACACACGCACTCTGTAAATGGTTTATTTTTATTCAGTCCAACATACAACAGTGTAGCTGTGAGAATTTCTCACTTAAAAGTGGATTAATCTACCCACGAAAATAGTTCCCAAGAAACGTCCCATTTACTCCCGTTAAGGTTAAATTCCTGGCATGTATAAGTGCCGCCTAATGCTTCTGTGGCGGAGCACTTAAAGTCTGATTTGTTGACAGCGAAAAATAAAATCACCAACCTTATCCTGCAAAGCTGATTTTCTGCACACACTCAGACATGAGAAAAGTAATGCCTTTTGAAACTGGTTGATTTTGGGGCACATAATGTAGAGCCGCACCGTCTTCTGAAATGTTGTTATGCTTTTTAAAAGTGTCAAAGCATACACCATACTTACAGCGAGTAAACCAATTGGATTTTTTATTTGTTGAGCAGAACCTTGGAAGCCCTCTGCAGCAGCATCCGTGTGCTTCAGATACACAAATCTAAAAGCAAAGTGAAACGATTGGATGTAAAGAAAGGGCAGATACTCACAATTGGTCAGAAATGTCTGTTTTTCCTCTGAAGACTTTATGTGACGGAACGACACATCATAGTTTATCAGTGTGTAGTAGAAAAAGAAAACGAGAAACAGTTTTTAAAACTAGTACAATGAAAGATTAATTTTTCAGAACACTTACCATAATCTCTGAAACCTCTAAATAAAATCCGGCGCAAGAAATGTTGTAAACATAATTAACATGTTTTTCATTAAAACTCAGTATAAGTTCAGCTGTTCTTTTCTGACCTCCGAAGTTTTAAGCAGAGTTACGGTAGAAGATATTATCTCAAACTTTAAGCTTCTCACAGTGCATGGGTCAGTTTACAGTGCGGTGAATGAATTGATCATTATACAGTCCTTTTCTGGTCATACTGACCACTCAGTGCTGTTTTTGTGATGGCCGCTCCTACACACTAATTTTGCTCTTGGTGTAGCTGAAGTTATTAATCTGACAAGCTGCTTAAATGGTAAATTTCCTGAACTCGAATGACGGTTTTTGAAGTCTGGTGGACTCCATAGCACTTCACACTACATTTAATCATTCACACACACATTCACACACTGATGGCGGTAAGTTATTAGATAGTAGCCACAGCTTCCCTGATGCAGATGGCGAAGCTGCCATGCACCAGCGCCACCTGTTGGGCCCTCTGACCACCACCAGCAGGCAAAGCGGGTGAAGCGCAATGACTGAGACAGACGGGGTTTGAACCAGCAACCCACTAGTTACAGGAACTCCTGTCACAGTCACCACCATTGGCAATTTTTTTTACCTTTTGTTCCTCAGTGTTTTAAGTTTTTTTTAGATGATTTGCTGCTTTTTAATCTCACCCCTCTTCATGTTGGCAGACAGGTGCTACAGTTGCTTGTGATTTTATGATTAAAATCACAAGCAATCATGGTAAAACTAAACTGAGCTGAGCGTTAATCTGCTAATTTAAGATTTATTAAGTAGGCTGATTGCTTGTTTCCCACATCAGGCCCAGCGTGGTGTGGATAGATTTTTATTTCCGTAATCATTGAAAATATTGTGTCGAAACTCAACGTTGCACTTCTTCAGGTGATCCTGGTCTGATGTTAGAGTTTGCTTGATAATCGGAAAAAGTAAAAACAGAAGAAACATGTAAGGTTGTGAATACTTTTCACATGTTGAACTTCGTATTCACCAACTCCTCTCTGGGCACAGGTGAGAGGGGTGGGCCCTTTGAGCAGACGGGGCTTCTACCTGGCCTTCCAGGACATCGGCGCCTGCATCGCCCTCACCTCGGTCCGGGTCTACTACAAGCGCTGCGTGGGCGTCAGCCGCAACTTGGCAGTTTTCACGGACGTAGTGACGGGGGCCGACTCATCCTCGCTGGTGGAGGTCAGGGGTCAGTGCGTTGACCACGCTGAGGAGAGGGATACCCCTAAGATGTACTGCAGCGCAGAGGGAGAGTGGCTGGTGCCCATTGGACGGTGCGTGTGCTCAGCCGGCTTTGAAGAGCACAGAGACTCCTGCGTTGGTAAGTTGGATCGAATTCATTCCTGCTCTCTTTGTGGATTTTCCTCGATTTGGATCAATTCTGCATGGAAAACTGATCCAGACTGTAGATTCTGTTGCATTTGTTGCGTCAAACAGAGAAGAGAGAGGACCGGAGGAACACGGCTAACCCACAGGCCTTTGTGCGTTTGTCGGTGATTCATTAGTCATGGCTGTACAGCTGAACTGAGCAGATGGGAAGGTTCAACTGAGGCTGATCTCACACTGGACTATTTCCAAAAGTAGTTCACCTCCCACTTGACCCACCTGCTTATTGTGGCTAATGTGAAACAAAGGCTTCCCATTGTGATCTCAATCATTAGGCAGGTTTAGTCTCCACAGCGGGTCATTACGGAAGGATTTTTCCACTCTGCAATCTCTGAAAAAGTGGACTGCGAATTGTCCACTTCCATCTACCCACTCACTGTCTTTTGTTTATCTGGGATCAGGTCATGGGGTTGCTAAGGTCCAGAAGGAAAACCCAGACAAACCTCTCCCTGCTTATATACTCTCTCCAACATAATCTGACAAGGTCTCCTACCAAAACGTGAATGCCTTGCATAGGAAGCATCCTGGTAGATGCTTGTACCTTTTTGACTGACTGCTGTAAAGCAGCAGCTCTATTCCGATGTCCAGCTGGAGGACGCAGCGCTTTCTGCTATCTCTAAGCCCGAGCTCTGTCAGCATACAGAGGAAACTCCTTACTGCCGTTTTTATGTAGGACTTTGGTCTTTAGTTTATGATCACATGATGATCGGTAAGAGTGGGAATATACTGTACATAAGCTGGTCAATTGGAAGCTTTGCTTTATAGCCTTGCTGATTTTTTTTTTACTTACCACAACAGATCAGAGCAATGCTGATAATATGGATTAAATGGAGCTAATCCATCAATCCATCTCCTGCTCCATTCTACCATTCATTACCTTCCTAAAAAAGTCATTTTTTTGCCCAAAGTGTTTATTTATTTATTTTTTTAAATTTTTTTATCTAAATCTTCTTTACACAAAAAAAGAGGTGGGGATTTTATTGCCAAAATCACTTTTGGAAAAAACAGAAAGACTTGGACCATGAAGTTAGGACGGTCAGGAACTAGAGAACAAGACAGCAAGATGTAATGATCTTACACTTTAGGCAAAGAGTGACCCCCAACCTTTTTATGATCAAATCACCAATATTTGATTGCATCTTACTCACTTATGTCTATCGATCTTCTTACCTTGTGAAATGTGTTCGTTCCAAATCCATGAATACACAGAGGGCTGCCAGTCCTTATGGCTGACAGCTGCTGTTCGTCACCTTTGCTTATTGAGAAGTTCACAATAAAATGATGAGTTTGGTTTGCATCCTTGTCTGTTTGTGCGGACTGAACTCAAAGCACCCTATGGTCATTTTTTAGTGAATTCGTTTAAATAAAAGCGAAACCAGGTGTCTGTTTTTGACAATCTTTTCAGGCGCACATGGGGTTTTTTAATGTCCGTCATGGTGGAGCGGGTCGTTTGCATGTGCAAAGAGTCAATTGGAGTCTAAAAAACATTTACATTAAAAATTAATTCACATCATTGGTTTTCAAAGCAGGTGCAAAATGCCACCTTGGCGGGTCGAAGCTGTTAAACTGTTCGGTAGAAATGTGGGTCTTACAAAAAGTCCCGGTAAGATTTCCTAAATCTAAGCAAAGCATCAAATGGTGAAGGGGCAAAATGACCGCCACCTACTTAAAGCACAGCTTGCTTTGGCAGAAACTGTTACCAGAGGTGCTGCACACCCACCGTCTTCCTCATTTAAATAAAACTCCTACCTGTATGCACAACTGAACACCTAAACAGCCCTCAGCGAGGCAAAGTTCATGACAAGGTCAAGAAAGCATTTATCTGCCTGAGCTTAGCTTCAGCCCAACCTCTTAACTCCTAGGGGAAAAAAAATACTAGTTTGAACCGACTGAACTTCTCAAGCATTCTGTTTTCTCAGTGAAAATATGATCGTGCAAGCATCAGTTACTGCATTCACCTGTCTGAAGACTTCCTCTGTGCTCTGAGCATGAGCAGCAGTGTCTGCAGAGTGCAAAAAACCTTTGAAGCAACACATGAATTTAAAAAAGGTTTTAACCTTTCCTACGAATCAAAAAGTCTGTTTGAAGCTGTGGAATGGGATGATGTAGGAAAAAAAAAAGATTACTTAGGTAAAGAGGTTCAAGGTCCGGTCAACAGCTTTTCTGAAGCCTACAGTAACATCTCTCTGAAGTCCGTAAATACTGAGAACAGTTTAGCTTCTGATGCTTTTTCACCCTGCTTTAAAAAGGACATTTACTCAAAATGTAATTTGTTTTGTTACCCTCTCTTTTTGAATTTGTCCTTTTTGATTTTTTTTTTTCTGTTATTGTGATTATCCAGCCTCATTTAGAGTCTTAAATATCTTTCAGAATTGTCATTGGTTACAGTAATTAAAAACTATTAATCACAGAGCGATGGATAATTAAAACCTAAAAGTAGTTTGTCAGCTAAACGAGCCGAACAAGACATGGAGCACAGCGGTGTCGGCATCTCCTTCCGCTTTCCCTCCCTCTCCCTCCGCTCCGTCTCCTGCAGCCTCATAAATCTCTGCTGCGCGTCGCCCGCCTCCACCCGGCGGAAAACGCCCTCTCTCTGCAACAAAAGTTAGCAATTCATGTCAAAGCAGTTTTAAAAGCGTCAAAGTGTGTTTGAAAAACAATAGTCTGCATATGCAGTTATCATGAAACACAAGCTTCACCCTCTTATCAGGATACAATAAATAATCACCTGTTCCTAAGCAGGTCTTAAAGTTAGATAATTACAACATCAGAAGAACAAGAAGTGAAATACAATACAACATGCTGTCATTTGTCAAAAACTAAGCCAAAAACATAAGAGTCCAAGCAAAATCATTTCCATGAATTAGAAGGATGAGTGTTGGCGAGGTGCTGCTTGGTAACTCCATGATTACCAAGCATGCAGTTACTTGGTTTTTACAGGCATTCACGTTTTGCCAAAATGATTCGTAATAAGGTTGTATGGAGATTCCAGATGCAAAAAGAAGTACCGTATTTTTCGGACCATTAGCCGCTACTTTTTCCCCGCATTTTGAACCATGCGGCTTGTAGCCCAGTGCGGCTTATATATGTACGTTCTCCAGTTTTGTTTTTAAACTTTGTGGGTGCGGCTTATAGGGAGGTGCACTATAGTCCGGAAAATACGGTAACCGGAGCAGGAGAAAAAAACAAACACAGTAAGGTAAAGGTAAAGGTAATTTTATCTATATAGCACATTTTCAGCAACAAGGCAGTACAAAGTGTTTTACAGGAATTAAAAGCTAATTATTCAGACAGTGCATTTAAACTGTGACAGACTGTTCATCAGTTGATCAACAATTTAAGATCCTAGTCTTATAAAGTCAAAGTCTGAGCAAAGTACATAGAAATGAACCTAAAGTACATCAAGGTATTTGGCTTTAGACCTTGAGCTGAAATTGTGTGGCCAATGAAATGTAGGCAGGTCTGGTTGAAATGACACTTTTCATCATTAAGTTGCAGTCCTGCTGTCTTAGAGTGGCAGCGTTTAGGTAATTCCATCTCTATGGAATGACACATAAAAAAGATCCAGATTGTCTCAACTGTGGTGTTGGCACTGCTAGCCGAGAATCCCTGGATGTGACCACATTGTGATATAAGCCTTTGAGCATTTAAGCAAATGTGCGCTGTTCCAAAAAAGACTTTGTAGGCTAACATCAGTGGCTTGAATTTGACTCGGGCGGCTAACAGTAGCCAGTGGAGCTCAAAACAGAGGGGTGATGTGTACTCTTTTAGGCTGACTGAAGACAAGACACGCTGCCATATTCTAAACTTTCTGCAGAGGTTTAGAAGGATGTTACAGTAGTCAAGGCAGGATATAACTACAGACTGCACCAGAAGTACTTAAGTTTAGCCATGCGAACTGGTGCGAACAAGCAAGAAGGCCAAAGTTATCTTTAAAGGTCATCTGGTCATTGATAAGCTAGGTCAGTTTGGTTGGGAAGACAAGCAGCAGGTTTAGTTGGAGATGATGGGCTTTGATCAATGCTGATACACCATAAAGACAGGCAACATGTTACTGCTAAGAGCTGGATATTATCCATCTAATTGTAATGTTGGAGTCTTGGTGGTCGGATGATCTGGTCCGGTGAGGTGACGTATGAGGAGAGGTCTTAGTACTTAGACTTGGGGAACTCCTGTTTTAATGTGGTGAGATGTAGAACTGTCACAAAGCCAGGATACCTTGAAGTACCAACCAGTGAGGTACGAGTACGGACCAAAAGATACGATGCGATAAGTACTGAGGACTTGGCTGTCAGTCTGGCTTCTTCTTTGACTTCTGTCATATTCAACAGAGCCATTCGAGTGCAATGGCCACTTTTGAACTAAGATTGGTTTGAGTAAAGTACCGTATTTTCCGCACTATAAGGCGCACCTAAAAACCTTCAATTTTCTCAAAAGCCGACAGTGCGCCTTATAATCCGGTGCGCCTTATATATGGACCAATATTGAGCCACAACAGGTCTTGCAACTACGGTAAGCAGCCGTCGACTTCATTTTCCCCCGTAGAAGAAGAAGCGCGCGGTGCACGGTCTTTGTGTAAAGACCCCAAAATGGCTCCTATTAAGAGACACGCTTATGACGCAGAGTTTAAGCTCAAGGCGATCAGTCACGCAGTAGAACACGGGAACAGAGCAGCAGTGAGAAAACTTTAACATGAACGAATCAATGGTGCGGAAGTGGATATATATTGTGATTGCACTAACGTTTGATTTACCGTAACAGTATCAGACTGTTTTTTACCTGTTTATTGAATCCAGGAAAAGTTCCCCTCCACTACATGTTACACCTTGCTGTTGTTAAAAGATAAACTGTGTCACGAAAATACCACGTCACTGACTTTACCTCGGGGAAAATAATAAAGCAGCTGTTTATTCACTTTGGGAATGAACGGAGTTTTCAGAACGCTGGTTTGTAATCTATTAATAAAGTTTGACTGACCTATCTGACTATTTTGTTGACATTCCCTTTAGCGCAGCTCCATCTAATGGATGCATAACGTAACCCCAGCCTCTACTGTAGCGTCTATTCTATGCGCCTTATAATGCGGTGCGCCTTATATATGAAAAAAGTTTTAAAATAGGCCATTCATTGAAGGTGCACCTTATAATGTGGTTCACCTTATAGTGCGGAAAATACGGATAGATTGTTTTGTGAGAGGAAGACCGCCCTTTCAATGGTTTTAGACAGAAACAGGAGAGAGATCCATCGATGGTTTCCAAGGTGAGTGCGAATATCTGTAAAAATGGAAGCAAGCAATAAGAAAATATATATACAGTACAGACCAAAACTTTGGACACACCTTCTAATTCAATGGGTTTTCTTTATTGTCATGACTATTTATAAGGCAAGAAATCCCACTTATTAACCTGACAGGGCACACCTATGAAGTGAAAACCATTTCAGGTGACTACCTCTTGAAGCTCAGCAAGAAAATGCAGAGTGTGTGCAAAGCAGTAATCACAGCAAAATGTTGCTACTTTGAAGAAACTAGAATATAAGGGCTATTTTCAGTTGTTTTACACTTTTTTGTTTAGTGCATATTTCCACATGTGTTATTCATAGTTTTGATGCCTTCAGCGTGAATCTACAATGTCAATAATCATGAAAATAAAGGAAAACTCATTGAATTAAAAGGTGTGTCCAAACTTTTGGTCTGTACTGTACTTCATAGTAAGTTTGAGTTTACTATGAAGTAGTAAACTCAAACTCATATGCAGTAAAGGCATATGACGCCTTGACTGCTCTAGTAACAAACTGGGTCGCTGTGCTAATTCACCCTCACCAAATCCAGCCACTGTCACGCACACTCAAGACCATACAAGACCCAGAGAGCCGAGCATGGCACGAGATGGTGAGAGGAAGGCTGTTCAGAGTGAGGGTTTGTAAATGCATGTGTGTGTGAGCAGTAAGGATGAAAGGAGAAAAAAAAAAAAAAAAAACTTAAATCACACACGGATGTGCGTGGATGCAGAGTATGTGTGTGTATATGAGCATGCTTAAGTGCTTTTCCCTTGACAAAGGTGCAGGGCTTTGGCTGAGAGACTGACATCACGTGTGTGTAGGAGAGAGCACAGGGTTGCGTGACATGCACAAAAGTGTCACAGGGAAAGAGGCAATGAAAGACGAAGGGAAAAAGAGAGGAGAGACGTTGGTGGGGAGGTTGACTGAACCACTGGTCCACTTGAGTTTTCATCAAAACATTGAGTTTGTGGGGGTGTGCAGAGATGTGTGCAGGTGATTACTGTATGTGTGTGTTGTGTGCCTTTGGACTTAAGTGCCCCATACAGTGAGAGCGATTGAGGACACACTGATATAAGGCACACACACTTAGTCTGGTCACAACACCTCAGCTCAGCTGGCTCACTCAAGCTTGAAACACAGGCGCACACACCCCGACACACACACACACACACACCCACACACACACACACACAGAAAAATAAGTGGGAGGGATACCAAGGAGGGGCTGCTGGGTGGATTTGTACTCGCTCAGTCAGCGGACCACGGCCTGTTCTTCCTTGTGGATGCAAAGATTCTCCAATAGATTTTTGTGATTCTCTCAGCGGAAAATTAGAAGATTTAAAGTTCCACACAGTTATTCTTATTCACGATTTAATTTGTGCCAAATCACACCGAAAATATGCAAGAGCAGCCTTTAAGAAGGGAAAGCTAAAGATAATCAGGTCCAGATCAAATTTATTCAAACACTCACGCTAACTTTGAAACTTATCGTGAAATGTTCTGTACATCAATAGCGCCCCTTTGTGGACCTTTACAGGTGTGAATGAAATACCTTGAAAGTTTCCTGAGGAACCCAAACATCTACTGGTCAGTGGTTTCTGACAGGAAGTGGGTTAAATGGAGAACCTCTGTGAAATATTCTGTTGGAAGTTACTCTGACCCACATTTCTTGATGTAAGGGAATTTCAAAAGGTAATAATGTACTGCTATTTTGTCTGATTATCAAAAGGTAAAAAAAATCCTGTTTGTGAGGGTACTGTAAGTAGCAGAGTGGTTTTTGGCTACTAAAGAAAGACTTTAAACCTTTTTGTTGTAGTAAATGAGTCAAATGAAGCCCAAAAACCGCCTAAAATTTCACTTTTAATTTTGATTTTAGACTTTATGTCAAATTTGATTGGATACTAGTCATTTGACTGGTTAAGAGCTTGAACAGGACAAGAGCAAAATATCCTCCTGAGAGTTATTAGCCTTTACCTGGTTGAACTAAACAAGGCCAAACCAGCAGAACAAGGACCATTACTGTAGGTACAGTTGAAACCAGAAGTTTAAATACTTTGAATAAAAAGACATACACATATTTTTCTCACTTTCTGAAGTTGGATAATGTAAAAGCTAACTTATTTTAGGTCAGTTAAAATCACCACAGTCTAACTGATACTATTTTGTGTCAGTTAGACTTTTACTTTGAGTTGAATTTGGCTTGTTTTTGTTAATTACATCGCCACAGTTACTCGAAATGCCAACAAAAGTAATAGCTCCCCTCATGGGATCGAGCCGGACGTCTTGATATATATATATATGGTGAGGGGGCACGCAGCGGTACGAGTGAGAGCAGTGACTGACTTGCTTCAGTCACTGCTCTCCCTATGCATTGCATGGCAGGCACCTATTAAAAGATTAAATTACGTTCTCGTGGACCGTCGTGGACCGCATTTGCTGATTAGTGACTTCTGAAGACAATTTGTTGCACTAGTACTTGGTTTATATGTATCAGCTTTAAAGGATACACCTGGAGAATACACCTTTCAGATTTATAATTTACAAGGAAACTTGAAAATCGTTTATCTTTTTCCTCCCACTTTATCATTTTTGTCTTTGTGTTGATTTGTCACATAAAGCCCTTATAAAATACATAGCAGTTTGTGGCTATAACATAACAAAATGTAAAACAATGAATGGTTTTGCAAAGCACTGTCAAAACCAGCGTTTCCAAGTCTCGTAAAAGTGAACCCAGCAGTAAAGATGTTGTACAACCTTCCTTCTGGGGATTTTTTCTTTAGAATTTCAAGTTATATATAAAGTCTTTGAAAACTGATTTCAGATATATTGCTCTGCTCTGCACAGTTAACATTAAAAGTTATGTTATTATTAAATGTTAAAATGCAAATGGCTACTCTGAATATGCATAGAACTACCATCCTCTTTCAGCTTCATAATGGAATCTAATAAAATCGACCTATTTCTCTGGAATGTTTTTAGATTCTTTTTAACTGGAAGATGAGCTGGTAAACAATAAAGCACCTATTTATCAATCCCTCCGTCTGAATGCTGCAGCTGCTTCTTCAGGCCCAGCCTCCAGATGCTGTGTGATTAAACTGGCAGCAGGTTTGTGTCCTGCCGGTTTAAAGGTGCGCCTTCCTGGCAGGTCTTGTCATTCTTCACCTCTCCCTCTCTGGTAGACAACAATTATTAGCTTCTTAAGTCACTGAGGGATTGACTGAGGCTCAGGGCCTCTTTTTTGGACTTTCATGTCAGCAAACTCTCCTCCGTGTCAGCGAGAAGATACTGAGGAAAGGTGAGCAGAATAAAGGGGCTGAGATGAAAGAATACAAATTACAAAGACATTGTTACGGACACTGTGATTATGGCACCGATTTGATTGAAAGACAAGACGTCACTGAAGGGAACGTGTGACAGTTGGGCTTTTATTGTGATGGTTATCTGTCACTGTGGCAATGCAGGGAAATATTCAAGTGAGGCGGCGGCAGAGACCGTTTAATATTCTGTTATATTCTCATTTCAAAGCACACAACGGCTGGCTGAGGACTTTGTCCTTGCTTTTGCCTTTAAGCACCTGCCTCTTCTTTGGTGAGCCTTCCTATTTCCACTTCAAACATTTTGTATAAAACACATATGCAGAGATGGACTCACACAAGGACACACAGCGAAGCCTTGTAGGCTGACCAGTGTGTGACTGCTGCTCAGGCTGCAGCACCTTCACTGGTTCGGGGTCTTTGTGGCTTTCAATAAACCCATGCTTAACAATTTCAATATTAGGCCTGCTGTCTATGGCATTCATGGTCATATTTTTGTGAGAACTTTTATATTGTAACATAAAGTAGAAAATATAAATATAAAATAGTACAAAAACAAGAGGTTAAGCAATGATTTGATAGTGTTTATTTTGAAAAATACTTTTGTATTGATTGCTCTATATCAAATATTTTTAATTAAGGATATCCCTGATCAGCCTTTTTTTATTTTTGTTTCAAATAGAGATGTATTGCAAATTTTCAGTTCAACATTTTAAAGTACTATCCAAAGTAGGCAGTTGGTGTTAAAGACTTAGTCACTTGCTACTCTAGAACCCCCCAAAACACTGGAGGCATTTTATTACGTCAGTGAAACGTTTAATGACCCAACAGGGAATGGATAAATGTATATGACAAGAAACAAACAAAAAAAGTCTGAGGAATCTTTTTTTTTTTTTTTTTACCTTAGCCAGGATGTTTGACCTTTTGATTAACATCTACTTTGGGTTTTTTTTGTTTGTTTTTTTTGTAAAATAAATAGGATACAAAGTTCCATTGAAAGTCAATAAAACAACTGACTGGCCTAATGTGTGATTTACATAGCTGTTTATAGTAAACATTGTTAAGATGAAATGGAAGACTAATTTGTTTTCTTATAAGTTCAGGTCAAACTCTGAAGTTTTGGTTAAGGTCAGGATTATGCATAGTAAAGGGTAGAAGTTAGGGGAAATGTCTATGTTAGTTAATAACATGAATGGGAGTTAAAGCAAAGTCCCCAGTTGGATAGAAGTGCAGGGATGTGTGTGTGTTTGTCCATAAGTGTCTCTCAGACTTGGTGTGTGTGTGTGTGTGTGGGGGGGTGTATAAAGCTTTCCCACCCAGAAGCCGTGAATATGGGTGTGTTTCCGGAGCCTCTCATGTCATCCACCTCCCAAACTGAAACAATGTTGTTGATCAGCGGCTGTTTACAAACCGCCAGGAGGACGGAACTAATTTGATCACTCTGTATTCCCCCGCCGCTCCGACTCTGGAGACGCTTTCAATTTTAGCTCCTCTCACATTCCTGATAGCAGCCTGCCACAAGTTGATTCTGACAGCAATTATGAATATCATGTTCTACTCAAGTGAGCCACGAGCCGAGGAATAATGACGTTCTCACTAAATCATCTGTTCCCCAAATCGCTTAACTGCGTCTTCATTAGGAGCTTCACACCCTGAAAGAAACGGTGGTGGGATTCAGCAGACAGACCCAGCAGATCCTGGTACCTGTCGAAGAGTGAGATTTGATTGGCCTGATTTTACCTCAGTCTGTTTCACTCAAAATAAATAAGATTTATGCTGCCTTTGCAAAAGAGAGAGAATGTGTGCTTTCTGCCAGAGTTTTATCAGTCTGCTGATGTTTGTATGTGATCTTCTTTTTCATTTATTGATTTATGACTCTTAGTAGTATTCATGGCAGTGACATGCGGTCATGGAAAAATAATATATAATGATAAAATCATTTATATTGCTATTTTCACCCTGTGGTTTGTACTATAAAGTACATATTTTTCATTTAGCTTAACCAATTCGGATTATTTTTTCTTCAAAATCGCTGAAATTTTGCATTTTCCCATTCAAATACTCTGAAGCGAAGCCAGTGAGTCAGCAGTGAGCTGAGCCTCACCTGGGATTGATCAACCTCTGGTTAACTGCACTGGCTGCCATTATATGGGAGCAAGTTCCTCCTGTCTGTACGTCGCCAGTAAAATGGCTAAAAAACGCTTAATGTATGAACTGATTTTCCATAATTTAGCTTATGTATATAATGTACAGTGTTTTTTGTGTGTAATGTGCTTCGTATGCTGAGGAGCGATCAGAAACAGCAGAGAACAGATTCCAGGTGAGGCAGGCAGTTTTCTTGCCTCATGGCAGGGGGCGCTCATGATCCCAGACATTGTGACTCCACAGCTGCAGAGTAAGAGACAGTAACAGCGAGCTAGCCATGGAGCTAGCCATACAGTCAAGTCTAGTGATATATTTATAGTTTTCTCCTCTTACCACATCAATCACTTATTAATAATCGCAAAATAAACATTAAGCCTAAAACCATACTACTGCAACAGACTGAATGTTCTGCTCTTTGTGTGTCAGTTGCTATAACAACTGACTTGCTGTCAGTTGCTATAGCAACAAGTCTGTGTGTAGCCTGGCCAAAGCAGAGAGCGAGAAAGAAGTGATTTTGAGTTGTACTTTAACGTTTCTTTTCCTTTGCTGTGGATCACAGCACAAAATTAATATCTACATATCTAAGTTTGACTGAGTTAACGCAGTTATTCTACGGACAGCAGCAGCGGCTATGGATGACATATTGAAGAATAGTCTTTTTGCCCTCTAGTACAGTGGTTCTTAACCTTTTTTGAGGTACCGAACCCATCAATTTCATATACGCATTCACCGAACCCTTCTTTAGTGATAAATAATTTATTTTTGTTTTTTTTCAAAATTCAAGACGTAGGATATGAACTCACAGCAAGTTACAGTATGACTTTATTCTGGCCCCCAAAAATATTTTGGCCCCATAAAAGAATTTCAGCCCCCAAAATATTTTTTTTACTATTTTACTAATTTAAAAATAAATTTTTTTATAGAATGACAAATTTTTTAATAACTTAATTTTTTAAATTTTAAATTTAGTTTGTTTTTTGTCATTTTGAATCCACAAAATACTTTTTTGGGGCCAGAATAAAGTATTGCACAAATTACGTACCTGCAAATCAGTGTGACTCCTGCTGTTGTTTTTGGGAGACCAGTTCAGAGAGGCGTGGCTTCACCTTGGCAAGTGCGTCTTCAGAGCAAAGTCTTTTCATTTTCTTCTTTTTTTGCTCGACATATTTAGTATGGATTAAAATATTAAGAAAGAAACCACGCGACGTACAACTACGACAGCCGCTGATACTGCGCGCACTAAATTCCCCGCAGCACTGATTGGCCGAGCAATGTAACATGATCCTCTGCAGCAAGTGATGGCCAAGCGGGGCGTGTCATCACGACTTTACAAAAGTGTGTCTTTACCTCCGCGGCAGAGGCTCCGCCGAACCCCTGAGACCGACTCATCGAACCCCTGGGGTTCGATCGAACCCAGGTTAAGAATCCACTGCTCTAGTGTGACTGACCCTTTGTGTGTAATTTACTATATTTAACTAAAACCTTAATGCTACAATATGTGTTTTTAGCAGTCAAATAAATGCCAATCTGATTCCTAGCATGAAACACCTTGACTTGGTCTTCTGCCAAGCAGCCAGACCAGATCCACCGGTGTGACCAAACAAAAAGCATCTGACAGTTATGGCAGCTGCAGCCGCTGCAATCTGCGGGTTGGACGCCAAGGCCCGGGCGACGTGGGGATTAATGGAGAAAGTGTGTGTGGCGTTCCTGCTGCGTGTGTCTCATTAAGTGTTTGTGCATCTCTTTATTAGAGAGCGAGCCTCAGCGGAGAGGTGTTTGTTGTTTCTGGGCCAGGACTAATTAATTTTGTCTGTCTGCTCGGACCTGTCTGATGGATGGCGATGAGTGTGACGGGTTGGTGAGGGGAGGCTGATTGGAAAAGGAGAGACAGGAAAGTTCCCCACAAACGTTTTGACACCTGCCACGGTAAAGCCACAAACTTTAATGAGTTTTTATGGTAGAGCTTCACAAAATGGAGCATTTTTATGACGCAGGATGCATTATTTAAATCGACAATTTAGACAATACTTTTAGTTTTTTTGCCAAAATAGTAAACAATTTATGTTTCCCCCTAAATCCTGGAGCTTCTCGGATCAACTCTAAGCATTTTTATGACGCAGGATGCATTATTTAAATCGACAATTTAGACAATACTTTTAGTTTTTTTGCCAAAATAGTAAACAATTTATGTTTCCCCTTAAATCCTGGAGCTTCTCGGATCAACTCTAAACTGTGATGACCTGGTCTTGTTGACCAGGTCATCTCATCAGTGTTCTGTTGTTTTTCTGTGGACAGGTCTTTCATGAAAATAGGACTGAATTTTAATGGAGTTAACAAGTAGAAATAAACATGAAATCTGTCTGATTGTGTATTCAGGGAGATGTTAAGTAATACGGTACCATTTTGGATGTAGACCAAAAAGTTTTGTTTCAGGGTTCTTTTGTGTTTCCTTCTGGTTAGTGTGAGCCCACCTCAGATTGTGACAACCTGTAAACAGGAAGCAGTTTTCTTGTTGCCACTGCCCTTGGGGGGACAGATGTTTGGAGTAGTTAGTAGTTGTAGTGTTCTGTCCAAGTTGGTGCCGTCTGAGCTGTGGATCTAATCCTCCACCAGGTTATTTATTTGATTTATTTATCCATTTTTTCTAACATGATGGAAGTATAAAATCACACACATGAACATGTAATGCAAAAGACATATTTTCGTACCACAATAATCTTAACATGCTCGAAAAGGAGTAGGAAGAAGTAAGCAACTTATGAACTCCTACCCCATAAACTCACAATATTTTCAAATGGATCCTCAATAAAAAAATTTTTTTTAAAGACATAGGTAAATTAATTTTCCATTTTATCTGGGTTAACGTATGTCTACATATATACATCCATACCCACACACACATATGTGTTAGCCTCAATTTACATAAACACATTAGTGCTAACTCTCACCCATATTTCTATGTCTTGTGAAAATGACCTCCTTGCATTTCCTTTTCAATTCTATTAAATTTTGACTTTGCTTTAACTCCTCATTTAACTTGTTCCATAATTTTACACCATGAATTGAAACACAAATTAATTGCCACTTGATTATTCTGATTAATGTATGTTGGGATTAAATTAGGTGACTTGAAAAAGTTAAAGGGACGTTGATGCATCTCAATGAAGCAATGTGAAAGGAAAGGATTAATAAAGATGGTGTTAAGTAACGGAAGGAAGATAAATTGAGAAAAAGAAAACAGGATCATAAATATGAGATGGAGAAAGATAACAATACCAAGAGAAAGGAAGAATTGAGGGAGAGAAAAAGACGTAGCAAAGGAGACGAGAGCAGAAGAAACAAAGAAAAGAGGAAGAATGAAATAAAGACATTTAAATGAGACATCAAAAGGGGGGGATAAAGAGCAAATGGTAAATCAAAGAGAGATGATGAGATAATGAGAAGATATAAAAACAAAATTATAACCAGATGGTGGGGGAGAGAAGAAAAAGATGCATTAGGGGAAGAAAGGGAAGGAAGAAAAAAGAAGATTAATAAGGAGAAGGATTCCTAGGAAAAGTGTGAAATGAAAGAAAAAGAGCAAAAAGGTGATGACAAGCAAAACTAATGAAGAAAAGGAAGAATAAAAGGGTAGAAAACAAATAAAAGGCTAAAAAAAATTAAGATGAAGAGTCAGAAAAGGGAAAGAATTGAAGAAACAAACTTACATTGACATTTTAATTCTCTTAAACCATGGGACTTAGAGTGTGTGTAGGCGTGTGTGTTTGTGTGTGAGAGAGAAAGCGATAACAGAATGAATCATATCTCAGCTACACACAGCAGACTCGCTCCAACTTAACTCCAATCTATCCTGTGATTGGCCGAAGCACTATCTCCTCAGCAGGTGTGCACGTCTACTCGCTCACCAGCTTCCACACACACACACATTTGTAGCTCTTACAACCTACAAGGCCATTCTGAACACACACCCGCTCAGTCGCTCCCCGTGTGAATGCTTACTTTAGGAACACAACAAGTCACGGAAAGAGAAGCCTGAGAGCTACTGGGTGAATTATTGATCGAGGCGTTCCACCCTTGGCCCATCTGAGGCCCCCGTGTCCCAGCCTAGCATCTAGCAGCTATCAGTCCTGACAGTAAAGAGACAGGCAACACGATAGTGGATCACTGAGAAGCTGGCAGTCTCTGTCTGAGGGGACCGCGGGACTCCTTCAAATGATTTTCTGCCCTGACTTCTTGTTGAGTTAAACTGATGAGAACGCAGCGTGCTTGTCATTTGCTTTCCTCTGCTGGAGAGCCCACTGATCCGGAATGAACATCTGAGCGTGTGCCGCTAATTGCGTTAATGTTAAATTCTTTGAAATTGTGTAGAAAGTTTGCCCTCCGTCAGTAATCAGTTCTTTAAAAGAATTATTTAAATACAACTAAAGTGCAAAACAACACCTCAGTCATTGTTGGTCACACAGTGATGAACCAGATATAGCAAAGTTGGTTGAAAATTATGGACATTGTTGAAATCTAGGGATACTTTGATCAGGTTTCCGATCACCCGTGAGGGTTGATCGCTGCCGATCACCGATACCGATCACATGATTAGAGGTTGATGTTTTGCTTTAGGTATAAGTGCTACTATGTGGTCTGGCAAAATGGAACCATAAAATTACCTAATTTAGATTAAAAAAAACTTGCAAAATACTTGCAAGTATTCAGTCAAAACGACAAGAGAAAAACCTCCAATCAGTAAAACAACATCTAACAATAAGGCTCTACAATTAGACATGAAAATCAAATAAATCTTACAACACTGCCTATCGCAAATAATGTCAAGTAAAAAAATTAAACATTCATTCAAAGTCAAATGCAGGTTGCATTAAAATAAACAATCCTAAGCTACTAAATGAAAATGGCCTGTGAGCATGGCTAGCTGTTCAGTGCTGGTTCTGATTGGTTGTTTCTGACCCAACGGTGTAATTCTGCAAAACAGAAAGAGGAGTTAGATTTTTTTTGTTTTCACAGATTATCACTCATATTAAGACAGCAAAAGTTTAAAATACGTATGTAAAAACTTCTTTTCTTTTTGTAATTCACATGCTGCAGCTTTAAGGGGACGTTGGATGTGAGTGAACACTGTCATAGTTTTTAGCTTGCATTATATTACCGATTTAAAAAAAGTACTGCCAAAAAAAATACTATGCTGTTGATATTAAAACACGTTTTTTGGTGTAGAACGTCATATTTCTAAATGTAAAATGCCTAAAATTTAAGGAGTAGAAATACTTTTAAATGCATAAGAAAAAAAGAGTTTGTGTAAACGTGTGTATCATTGCTGCTGGTATCGTTTCGATTAAGTTTTAAAAGTATATGCGAATACAGTAACATGTCAAGTCACGTTGAAATGTTTGAGAAGAAAATTACCTTCATCTCGTCACATTTACTGGATGATTTGCAGCCGTATGACAGACATGAATTCAGTTGTTGAGACTCTCTCAGTACTGTACCTCTGGATAGACTCAAACAGGCAAATCATCCCTTTCTTTTTTTTTTTTTTTTTTTACCTATTGTGATGGATATGTTTTGACTGGAGCAGCCTGATTGAATGGCTGTGGCCACATTAGCACAGTGTGACTCCTGCCTCTGTTCGGCTCTCCTACCGTACACTTTGTCCTTTTCAAATATATAAATAATAAAAGACTGTTGATTAATTTCCCCTCTAATGCATTGCAGCAATTGCTAATATCAGGAAAGGAAGAAAGTTGAGCTACCCACCCCTCCATGCCTCCCCTGTATCCCCTCGCCTGCATTCCTGCCACATGTGCTTCACGCTGCCTGATCTTCTCGGTATGCAGTTAATTCGCTTTTTAAAGTGCCCGTCTATTTTTTTTTTTTTTTTTTTGAGCCCTCGACCCCTCTCTCCTCCTCCCCCCACCCCCCAAGCTCCAGACACGGCTTAATGGTGACAGCCATTCAATCGGATAATTAACATCCGTTTAACGCTCATTAATGGGGTGTATTTGTCTCGTTTGATTTGTAATTACCAGGCATTTTCCACAGGAAAACATTGTGGTAATAGTCCCTTTGTGATGGCTTCATTGATGGAACTGATTTGAGCGCAGCGGGGGAGGCCGATAAGTAGGCAAGGGGAGGCGGGCCTGGAGCTGGACTGGAGATGCTAATGCCCATTCTCGGTATTTGCGTCGAGATGCACAGAATGGAACCAAAACACCTAATGACCCATCCATCCATTGTCTGCACTCGCTTTAACTTGCAACACTAATTTGCAATCCGCCTATCTACCTACCTACTTATCTACATACCTACCCTATTAGGGATGTGTGATATGGCATAAAATTTACATCTTGATATCCACTGTATTGGTTGGTGGTAACAATATATCTCATGATATGTTTTTGGTAAAAAAAAAAAACTTTGCAGAAGATGTGGGCATCTCTGAATCGATGATCGACGACGGAGGCCGTATCCAGCAGTTCATCCGTCTCTTGGTTGGAGTACTTCTCATTTAAATACTGCAGGATCCCTTTCTTCACTTCCTTCGTCAGTTCTGTCATTTTCAGTGACAGCAAGAACTGTGTTGTTGACGAGATGGAGCACAGGTTTCAGGTCGAACACACTAACATAATCTGGAGCTGGAGCATCTGTGAACTCCTTCAGTGGGCCCAGGTTCTTGCTTACTGACTCCAAGACATCAATGTCCTTTCAATTAGGACCTGTAGGTATCTTGTTTTCTTGTCTGCTTTTATAATCTGACATATCGTCCAAGCAGTCTTTGAATCATCTGTTGGCGTGACTTGTTAGTGTTTCTGTGATGAGCCGGTGAAAGGGAAGTTGGTGCTCTGCCTGGACTTTGGCCTCTTTTAAAAGGTGTGCTTTTAAAAGAGATTCAAAAACAGGAAGAGAGGAGGCCTGTCTGACTCTCAACGGTATCTCGTTCCATAACCTGGGGGCAACAGCAGCAAATGCTCTGTCTCCTCTGAGCTTCAGCCTGGTTTCAGGGACTGTCAACAGCAACCGATCAGCTGATCAGGGTGCGCAATAAGGCTGATGTAGCTCAGATAGAGATGATATGTACCATGGTACGATGTATTCAAATTCAAGAGAATTTGATGTTCTTGGTAAAGTATCAGTAGCTCATAAACTCTCACAAGAACCCCCCCTTACAGAAAAAAATACAGTTATTTTGTACAAAGGGGCTTTGCTTTATGCATTAGGACATTATGAAGTTTTCTTTGTGATGTTGTTCGACTCTAAGAGAGATTAGCTGAAACAACCAATCTGTTCTCCCTGAAGGAGCCTTACCCACTTCAGTCCATTTACTCTTCAAGGTCATCCATCTCGTTGCGCTGCGTGTTGCCCAGCGTAAATCGAGCTTACCTTAAACTGGAAGTTGATGCCTTCATTTAGCGTTTCCTTGTTACCATCCCGGTTCTCACTGTAACAGGGGGGACAGCAGGCATGCTGAGTGTCCCATTTCCACAGCTGATCTCCCAGACATGTTCATCCATCATGCTTACTGCCTCAGTGGCTTGTTTGTGGCTCCATATTTCCCCCAGGGAACCAGCACAGGAGCCCTTTTCAAACTTTGTCTGTAGATTGCAGTTTAAATCCACTTATTTTACCAGGATGATGCTGCTGCAAGTCGAGGACATAAAGATTTAGGAGCTTGCAAAACAATGTTTTTGTCTCCTTTGTTGATGAACTGAGGTTAGAGATCAGTAAAAGTTGACATTTATCTCCTTTTTCCTCACTGATTGATTGGCTTATATTTTCCAAAACCAGGACAACAATCTCAACGTCTTTACTAAAATGCACAACTTAACGGTTTGATCATTGGAGATGCACAAAGTTCAGATAATTAGTTAAATTAAAAGCAAAAATCTAAGCAATAAACTCGCACAAACACGCCATCAGTACACCTCATCTCTGACATCTGGTCATTTAGAAGGGCCATGTCTCATATTTTGTTGTGTTAGGTTTTTTTTTATATTAAGAGGATAATAAATTGGGTTTAGGGTTTGAAATAAAGGTTTTGCCTTCAGGGTTCACTAGTAGCAACCTTTTTGTCAGTGAGTGTTGAATTTAGCTCCTGTAAGACAATAACCTTCATTTTGTCTCATTTGAACTACTTAGTAATCTTTAAGGATTTTTTTTCTTGATAGGCAGAATAAAACTCTGATTATTCAGTAGTGTGAAAAACTAGTTTTAGACTTTGCCTGTCATTAGTTTTGTCACGCTTAAATGTAAAAAGTTATACTAGACTGAGATAAGATCGGTAAATAAAAAAGCAGTTTTCAACTGGTGATTTTATCTATTTGAAAAAAAACACTCCTTTTTAAACTATATGTATTCCTTTAACTTTTAAATAAAACCCTATGTTTTTTTGAAGTAGTTTGGGCATTACCACTAACCTCAGCTTTTGGAACTATATATACACAAAAAGTTTATTTAAAAATAAGGATGATTGAACTGGAAAAGTTTTGTTCACAGTAAATTTTAGCCTGAGTGAATCAGGTTGGCTTAAGGTTTTTTTTTTTGGGGAGGGGGGTTTTGTCTTTTTTTAGATTTTTAATTGATCTGTGTTTTGTAAGTCAGTGCATAGAAAATATATATTACTATTAAAACACCAACGCACTAAAATAAATTTGTGAAAAAGAATTAATCCCCTTATGAATTTCATTTTTCTTCTTTTTTGTAATAACTCTCACATTTTTGAGCTCATCAGACAACTTTAATGACAGGCAAAAATAATCTGGGTAAGTACAAAAATCTATTTTTACATACCAATTTCTAGGAGAGTATCAGTTCCAGCCGTGTGGGTTCAGTACGATCAGGTACCAAACAGCTTTATTTTCTACCAGAACACATGCAGAAGGTGGATGTGTGGAACTGAGACCACAACTGAGCGCTCGGCAGGGTTAACATTAAAAAGTGGCACCAAAAAACCAAAAAAAACAGAGAACGACTATCAGTAAACTCTGCTCTTTGGGAACATTAAGGTTTCTCATGTTGCATAAGAAAGGTGGACCACACCAGAACGGTCAGAACATACATTTTTAAGGTACAGAGATCACTCTGCATCAAACTCATTGACTCACCTGAAACACCATAAGGCTGAATGCAAACTTCTTTCTGTCTCTCTTTCTTAGTAAGTATAAGAAAAACGGAACATAACAGAATTGATCGCTTTAGCTAATTTGCAACGCACATCCCCACATGGGCCTTCAAAACATAAAGCTGTCTAAAAGACAACAAAACAAGATAGCATGATAAAATGTCATACATAATATCAATCCTAAAACTAAGTTAAAACAGATCACAATGAAAAAAGAGCCATCATGGACTGGCACTTAACCAGGCAGGAGAAAACTCAGTCCATGTCCACATGTCTACCTGGAACATCCAGTCGGCCCAAACTGTACACTGTAGAAAATTGAAATGGGAGGAACCCTTGTTGATATGAGGTGAATTTCTCAACTACTGTGCAAGCTGCACCCAGGTACAGCTGGTTCACTATCAATCATCCATCCGTTTTTTAAACCTGATTGTCCGTACAGAGTCATGGGGGATCTGGTGTCTATCTCCGGCAGGCTTTGGGCGAAAGGCCTGATCGTCTCTCCATCACTGGCCTAAAGAAAAATCTGATCAGTTTTTTTCTTTTTTTCTTTTTTACCCCTTTTGCACCTAAAGACGGGCGATCACCTCAGACTACTAACCCAGTCTCCTCACGTGTGGAACGAAGGTGTGCTCTCTCCAGCTCCCACTTTATTCCGATGTATTTATTTACCCACTTATACGCAGAATAAATCAAGGTCAGCACACAATGCCGCCGCACGGCTATTAGGATTCATTGTAATGCAGATTCTCTGGTAGCGAGTGCACTACACTGACAGCTACGGACGTGCAAACAGCCAACATGAGCACCCCCACACACACGCTCACTCACACAGGACTTGCTACAAAGGCACATATTCTGTAAACGGTTTAGCTAACAGCAGTGGAAGCCACTCAGAAGGTCTTTCTTCTCCCTCCACCATCTGTCTTTCCCATTCCTCTGGTAAAGAGTTCATATTTCAAGATCCACATCGTAGCGCATTTACTTATCAAGCACTTCAAACATGCACAGGACCAAAGAGTTGTACATTGAAGTATTTACCTCTAGGCAAACGCTGTCAAAGGCTCTGGGATGCCTTTGACAGATGTTTGGGGTTACAGCTTGTTTTTGTCATGTCCCCCGCCCCTCCTCCACGGAAGTATCTCGCATTTTTCCACGCTGTCCAAATCAAAATGGACACATGCAGAGAATCTGATCATATTTAATAATTTATTTGGCACCAGCATTCTATGACCTGATTGTTAAACGGGATGCATAAAATGAGCTGCATCAACTTACATGTAGGTTTTAAATTGTTCATTTTTATTGTTTTAAGTCTCAAAACGTTTTTCAAGTTCTGTTTATTTACTCAGTAACATTTAGTGAAGACTGCTCAGCCTGTGTGATTCTGAAAAGAGAAATAAAACGATTCACCGGGATGTGAAAACACAGTAAGACTTTTAAACATGCAAACATTGGTAACTGGTCAGTTTCATCACCTTGTTCTTCTTCAAAAGGTATACAGATTTTTAAAAGATTGCTGTGCAAAATTTGCAACAGTAAAGAGCAAGAGCAAAACATTTTGCATTCACAGAAAACCCAGAGGTGTTATGTAGGCTTTGTCTGTTTCCTGGCCTTCTTCTGCCAGCTACAGCCGTTTGCTTACCATGGAAGAGTTTTGTTTTGTTGGTTTGTTTGTTTTTAATACGAGAATAAAGTTGTAATTTTATAAGAACTCTACACCAAACTGTGATAAAATTAGAAATACCGAGCATCTTCAGAAGTTATAGTTGGTATCAATTTTCCAAATAAGGAAATATTGAATGTTTTAACACCTCAGAGTCAAGTTCTTATCAGCCACTGGACTTTAAGACGTTTCTTTAAACTACTGATTCTGTTTCAAAGAAAGAACACGGAGCCGGTCACATCAGATCTTATAACTCTATCAAACTTTTTTCCACATTAAAACAACTTTTTTCTCCTAATTCTGACTTTCTTCTGGCAGTATTTCATCTTTATTCTGCTGTCAATCAATGCCATGTACTCGCTGCTAAATGTGCCAATACCAGAGAAACAACTCACTGTATATCCGCCATCATCTGAGGCCATGCTAACTAGCCTTAGCATTCACGACAGGCTGTGCTAGCTGCAGCGTAGCAGAGGGCGACGTGGGGTTACATACTGCAGCTTTAATGGAATGAACCGTGCACTCTGAGATGTTGCAAGGTTGAGATTTTGCAAAACAACCTTCAAGTGCCCAATTTGTTGATTTGTAATATCAACTAAAGCGTACATCAGAAGTGAAAAGTTCAAGTAGCTGGTCTTCATATTTCTTCTTTGAGTGTTTACCTGAGCCTCGCGTTGCAGGCGCTTACCCTGGCAGCATGAAACACAAACCGTGTGTTTATGTTTGTGTTCAGTTTGCATTAGCAAAAGCTTTGTGTGTTTGTGTGTGTGTGCGTGTGTGCGTGGGTGGGTGGGTGTGTGTGTGTGTGTGTGTGTGGGTGTGAGCGAAGAGCCCCCGGTGAAGCTGTCAGAGACTTCAGAGTTCTTGCTGTCTCTCTCGTTGATGAACGAGCTGCTCTGAGGTCTGACGTGACCGGCTTCTCAACTCGGGGTGCTCAACCAAACCTTCAAGAGATGGAGGGATTAACGGGATAAAAACAAGAATGAGACGAACAGTCTGGGATGGATTTTGCTTGAAGGGATTGTTTCTTGCTTTGGTTGGACTTTGAGAGTGTGAAAGGGATGAACACTGTTGTCTTCAGTCAGGTTTAAACACTGAGCTGAAGATGCCACGCAACCGTACCGGCTTTTAGATCGCAACAACAAGATGTTGTTGGGACTTTTTTTTTCTGTATTCCTGTTAGGACTTTAGTTAGGATGAATGAAATGCCGGTCTGTTGCTTAAAGTGGCATTCTGGAACAAGAATATCAGCCGGCAGCACATTTCCTTCCAGCTTTGCAGAATGTCTCCAGACTATTAAGGTTGCCATTTTAATGACTTGAGAGTTACTCACAACATTCTGCTGCTTTGCAAAGGAAAAATGTCTTCCTTTCTTTTATCTGGATCCCCATTAGTTGCAGTTCCTTGCATCTGCTCTTCCTAGGATCAAAACATTCAACATAAACTAATAAGTCTAACATCCATAGATCAAATAATACATAAAAAGTGAAAATGACTACAAAAATAGACAGATAAGAGATACAAAACAGCAGCCTTAGATTAAAATAAGTTGAGTTATAATATTGTGAAAATCATTCTGCAAAAGGACATTCACTTTAACATTGAAATGAATATGACAAAACATATTCAATCAGTATAACAATATAAGATTAAGAAAAATCATTCACTTTGGTTGTTTTTGTTGTTCATAATTTATTTTTTTGATTGATCTCCCAGATATTTTTTGGTAAGGAAAAATTTGACATCAAATGTCATGTGATGCATTCCATCACATGAGGAATGCATTTTCAGAACGTATCCTCTGACAGTGAGTCAGTCAAAAATATAACTGGAATTGAAGTGTGACCATCTATTAGGATTATTTTAGCAGAAATTCTAAATTAATATGAAAAATACTAGCATTTCAAGATAAATACTTTATCTAGCAGTAGAAATCTAGTGCAGACATATCTCATCTACCACCAAGCGCCTTATACTGTACCGTTTTTTTCACTTTTTTCATTTTCACTACGACAATGATGCCTGATGATCCAGCTCCTTCTGGATTAGGATTGTCCGCCCTTCAGTTAACCATTCAGGGTGAGTCCCACTTTGTAGCAGACGTATGGATCATGTCTGTCACAGTGATGGTTGCTCAGGGACGAGGAGTCACATAATAACCTCAGGGAGGTTATTATGGTCCTCTCGTAGAGAAACCACTGTGCATTGCTGGTTGAGTCGGTGAATCCTTCTGGATTCATTCTCCCTTGTGTATCTCTTTAGGCGGCTGTTCAGCTCAATGGGGCCGTGTATCCCCTGACTGGGTGGGGACTTGTAGTTAAGTCCCCACAGTTCTGACATCCAGGTTCCTCCTTTTTGCCGTAGCATTTGTGTTGTATCTCGTCAATCTCAAGTTGTGATAGCAGTTGCCGTTTGCAGATACTGAGATACTAGTTGTTTAGCGCTTAGTGTTGACTGGGGATGTCGAAGTAACCATTCCTTCACCAGTCTTTGCATGTAACCTCTCTGATTAGGGTTACTTGAGTAGTAGTAGCATTCCAACAGATCCACATTTTCATCTCTCGCCCATTTCCGTCTTGTTCCAGTAGCCCATTTGTTCCCCAACACCTGACGCAGACCTTGTTTGGCCGGGCGACGTCTGAGCCGGCATGTTATGCATCTTAGTATCTCTCATGGTATGAGGTAGGCAGTAGCTTGAAGGGTCTTGCCTAAGGACCCAGACTGGATTCAAACCCTGCCCTCTCGGGTGATATACTGATGCCTTATCTATTATCTATTGAGCTATCCAGTCAGCTCTCTCTCTCTCTCTCTATATATATATATATATATATATATATATATATGTGTGTATGTATATATATATATATATATTTATATATTTTTATTTTTTTTATATTATATATATATACTGTATATATACAGTTGTGGTCAAAAGTTTACATACACTTGTAAAAAACGTAATGTCATGGCTGTCTTGAGTTTCCAATAAGTTCTACAACTCTTATTTTTCTGTGATAGAGTGATTGGAACACATACCTGTTTGTCACAAAAAACAGTCATAAAGTTTGGTTCTTTCATAAATTTATTATGGGTCTGCTGAAAATGTCACCAAATCTGCTGGGTCAAAAATATACATACAGCAACATTAGTATTTGGTTGCATGTCCCTTGGCCATTTTCACGGCAACTAGGCGCTTTTGGTAGCCATCCACAAGCTCCTGGCAAGCTTCATGTCGAATGTTTGACCACTCTTCTTGACAGAATTGGTGCAGTTCAGCTAAATGTGATGGTTTTCTTGCATGAACCTGTTTCTTTAGCACTGTCCACATGTTCTCAATGGGGTTTAAGTCAGGACTTTGGGAAGGCCATTCTAAAACCTTAATTCTAGCCTGGTTTAGCCATTCCTTTACCACTTTTGATGTGTGTTTTGGGTCATTGTCCTGTTGGAACACCCAACTGCGCCCAAGACCCAACCTTCGGGCTGATGGTTTTAAGTTTTCCTGCAGAATTTGGAGGTAATCCTCCTTCTTCATTATCCCATTTACTTTCTGCAAAGAACCAGTACCACTGGCAGCAAAACAGCCCCAGAGCATAATACTACCACCACCACCATGCTTGACAGTAGGCATGGTGTTCCTGGGATTAAAGGCCTCACCTTTTCTCCTCCAAACATATTGCTGGGTGTTGTGGCCAAACAGCTCAATTTTTGTTTCGTCTGACCACAGAACTTTCCTCCAGAAGGTTTTATCTTTGTCCATGTGATCAGCAGCAAACTTCAGCCGAGTCTTAAGGTGCCTTTTCTGTAGCAAGGGCTTCTTTCTTGCACGGCAGCCTCTCAGTCCATGGTGATGTAAAACACGCTTGACTGTGGAGACTGACACCTGTGTTCCATCAGCTTCCAAATCCTTGCAGACCTGCTTTTTGGTGATTCTTGGTTGACTCTTGACCATCCTGACCAATCTCCTCTCGGCAGCATGTGATAGCTTGCGTTTTCTTCCTGATCGTGGCAGTGACACAACTGTTCCATGGACTTTATACTTGCGAATAATTGTCTGCACAGTTGCTCTTGGGACCTGTAGCTGCTTTGAAATGGCTCCAAGTGACTTCCCTGACTTGTTCAAGTCAATAATTCGCTTTTTCAGATCCACACTGAGTTCCTTTGACTTTCCCATTGTAGCTTTTGTGGCTGAGTCTAATCACTGGGTCAAATGAGCCCTATTTAAATGGGCTCATGAGAAGTCAACAGCTGTAGTCAATCAGAATCACTTACAAGAAGTGAATTACATTATTTTTTTATTTTATTTTTGTTATTATATATATGTATTAACAGTATATTATACTAATATTTATATATATTAATATTATATATATCTATCAATATATTTATATATATGATATATAATGTATAAAATACTGTTAAATGTATATATATATATATAATAATATATATATATATTCACCGTAAATTAACAAAATCTATGGGTGACATAAAATTTAACAATTCCAAAAACATAACTTAATCAATCCCTCTCATAAATGATTGTGGTGTCGGCTGTAGGCGTTAGCTAATGCCTTTGAGATTTCAGTTTGATATATGAAAGGCATTATAAATTTAACTATTAAAAAAGAAAAGAAACCAAAATATCACACCAGCATTCTATTCTTTGTAAATTATTTTTGCAGTCTGGTTTACGGTTTTACATCATAGATATAAACATCAGCAAAATTTTTAATTTTAGCTAATTAAACTAAACCGCATAAAAATGCGGCTAAATAGCCTAATGTTAATATGATTATAATTTGACTGGTAAAAATAGTACATGACTGATTTATTTAAAGTACATATATATACATATATACGCACACACACACACATATTTCTCATGTGTGGCCCCCCTGAGATACACCTGCCCCCTCTTTGGCCCCCCCAAATTTAAAAGTCTAGCTCCACCACTGCCACCACCCCTACTCCAGCATCTCCTTCACCTCTCGCCGCTGCTGTGGACTCCTCCGCTGCCAAACCGCCTTCAGCCTCCACTCTTCCCATGATCATGGGATTCCAGACCTCCAGATTGGCACCTGGCTGACAGGCGGCACGGCTGGTGGCTTGGCCCGCCCCTGTAAGTAGGTTTCCCAGTGACTCCTCATTGCCTCCCAGTGACTCCTCGTTGCCTCCTCCTCCCTGTGGTTAACTGTGCTCCCTCAGAGTCTCTTCTTCCCTGTGGTCCCTCGTCGCCTTCCAGTGACTCTCTCCCCGGTGTGGTGCCCGAGCCTTCCTGCGCTCCACCCATCTGTGTTCCTTGTTCCTTGTCGGGTCCTTGTCTTGTCTAGTCGTGTCAAGTCTGTTGTCAGATGTCTCTTGTTTTCCAGTTGCTACCAGTTTTCAGTCTTAGCCTTCCATTCATTCTGTGCTGCTTGGACTTTTTGGATTTGCATTCATATCATCATTAAAAACATCATTCTTTCACTCCAACCTGGGTCCTCAGCGTCATCCTCACCACTTCTTCACCATACTTCATGACATAAACTTTCCAAAGTTTACTTTGAAACTTTCAAACGATTATTTCTAAGGGATTCTTCTTGCCGTCCCAATTGCAGGTTGCTGATAAGTAGGGCAATTATCATTTGTCATCATGATATAAAATGCTAATTAAGAATATTATTAGGAAAATTTAGATATAAATACCATCACCTGATATGGGGTTTTTAGGGTATAAACCGGAGTGCCCGGAGGAAACCTGCAGATGTTTATGTTTTTATGTTTGTGTGATTTTTCTGTCATTCTTTGTCTAGTTGATTTGCTGTGTGCAGTTGATTGGTGAAGCGGTTTGATTCACTGATGAACTGAATGTTATATCCGTCCTTCCATCCATTTTCTTCTACTTATCCAGGATCAGGTCGCAGGGGTAGCAGTTTAAGTTGGGAGACCCAGACTTCCCTCTCCCCAGCCACTTGTTCCAGCTCTTCCGGGGGAATCCCAAGGTGTTATCAGGCCAGCCAAGAAACATAGTCCCTCCAGCGTGTCCTGGGTCTTCCCCAGGGCCTCCTCCCGGTGGGACGTGCCCGGGACACTTCACCAGGGAGGCGTCCAGGAGGCATCCTGACCAGATGCCCGAGCCACCTCATCTGGCTCCTCTCGACGTGAAGGAGCAGCGGCTCTACTCTGAGTCCCTCCCGGATGACTGAGCCCAGACACCCTACGGAGAAAACCCATTTCAGCCGCTTGTATCAGGGATCTCATTCGTGAACAAGATCCCGAGATACTTGAACTCCTCCACTTGGGGCAGGACAACCCCCTGACCCGGAGAAGGCACTCTCCAGTACCCCCTCCAAGTACTCCACAAAGGGTGGGTAATCTGAACTGTTGTTCGGCCTGTAAGCACAAACAACAGTCCGGATCCGTCCCCCCACCCGTAGGAGGAGGGAGGCTACCCTCTTGTTCACTGGGGTAAACCCAACTTACAGGCGCCGAGATGGGGGGCAACAAGTATGCCCACTCCTGCCCGGCACCTTTCACCATGGGCAACTCCAGAGTGGAAGTATGTCCAGCCCCTCTCAAGGAGACTGGTTCCAGAACCAGAGCCATGCGTCGAGGTGAGATCGACTATTTCTAGCCGGAACCTCTCAACCTCAAGCACTAGCTCCGGCTCCTTCCCCACCAGAGAGGTGACATTCCACGTCCCAAGAGCCAGCTTCTGCAGCTGAGGTTTGGACCGCCTGAATACATGATGTGAAATAATTTTGAAGGTGTGTTAGTTATGTATCAGTGTGTGCATGTGTTTTTACCTGTGAGTTAGGGGTCAAGAGGCGAAGGCTCTTGTCTTCTGCCAAAAAATTTATTGTACACGGTTTTAGGTACGACAAAAAATATGTTGTAAAGTGACACGTTTCCCCAAAACCCCTTTTGCTCGGAAAGCTGTGCTTCACTTTCATGTGTGCTGGGCCACTCCTGATCCACAGTGATTATTGTCTCATCCACACGGTGGATGGCTGAGGACGCGTTGACGTCTGTTGAAACTACAAATCCGGGATCTTCTCTCAGACTGTGGGGTTGTGTCTCTGACAGCGACAGATACTGGTGAACCTTGCTGTCAGTAACTTGCCCTCCCTGGCTGGTGGAGGTTTCTGCCTCCTCCTCTGGTGGAACAGGCGGGGGGGAAACGGCATGATCACTCTTGCATTCCTCGGTCATTGTCGGACAGATCAACACTTCCGGCAAGTTGTCGCTGGATCCTTCCAGTTTGTCCTCGGTGCTTTTAAATCTTGTAGTTCCTTTCTAAGCTTCTCATTTTCCAGGCATAAAGAGGCATTTTCTTCTTCTTTAGCCTGAATGAGTGAATTAATTTCACTGCTCCTGTACTTGTACCTCCTAATTTTCCAAACCTGATCTTTGAGCTCGTCATGTTCCTCCTGAAGTTTGCTGTTGTTCTGTTTAATCTCGGTCCAATGATTTCTGATATCCGTCAGTTTGTCAGACCAGTACTGTTCAGCCTTGTACTCTTTTTGGAGATGGGTGATTTTGGACTGGAGTTTTTTGGTGTAGCCACCCATGAATTTAGTTTGTTTTTCCCAAAGTTTGTCCTCTAACTCTTTGAGCTGTCTCTCCATAATCATGTTGGTCATTTCTAAGCTGCTGTTATACTCCTCGGCTTCGTTGCAGTCTTTTTCCAGCTGGCTTTGCATTGATAACTGTTTCCTGATCTCCTGAATCTGGATGTCCAAACGCATGTTTTCTTGTCTCAAGATTGCTTTCTTGTCTTGCGCTGCCTGGTACTCTTCTTTCAGTTCTTTGGGATTCCTTAGTTTCAAAGTTAACTCCCTAACTACTGTTTCAAAAGCGTGGTTGCTTTGGATTAAACTGTCAAGTTCTCCCTGTTTCCTTCTGCATTTGTCGCTCAGGGTAGTTTGAGCTTCCAGTTTTTCTTTCAATACTTGAAACTTGCGTTTTAAATGTTCGTTGACCTTACCATAAATGAATTTCTGGCTCTTGAGATACTTGTAATCTTCTTCGCTACATTTCATGTCTGCTATTTGCTTCTCCATTTGTCTCAACTGGTGGATCAAATCCTCCTGCTCCTCGAACCGATTATTTGCTTCTTCAGTAAGAGAAAAGACTCTGCTGAAAACAGCCTCTTTGGCTTCTTCCTGCTGGGAGGAAGATCCTGGATTATTTTCAAGTTGGAGCATTTTCCAATCGTTTTCGGCTAGTCTTGTTTCGCAAAAGCTTGAGCGTTCAAAAGTCCACAGACAAACTCTGCAAAAGTTTGCAACACAGATGCGATCTCTGTCAGAAACAAATCTTAAAAGACTCTCACACGAATTCTGCCCCTTGTCACCAAAGGATTCAGTGACATCATGAGTGACATAATGTTCTATGTCATAATATTCCATGAGCTGTCAGAGCAGCACGTTGCTCCGGCAACGAGCTGCTCTGACACTCCAGCTCAGACTTTGGGTAAAGGACTAATAATAATAATAATAATAACACCATATATATATATATGACCTTTTTGGCCACATTCTTTTTGTAAATACGTAAATGAATGTGGAAACTTTCAAACAGCTTATAAATTGTCTTGACATCCACAAACGTTCAGGTTTTTAATGAGCATCTTTATTCCAGACCGGCACTGGCTCAGGTCTGCCCTCTTTAGGCAGCCAGGAGCACTGCAGGCCTCATTTGCATCTTTAACTGTAGTTTTGAGGCAGACATATAATACAAACAGGTAAAATTGAACACTTGTTGTTTGAAAAGTAATGATACTTCAATGTGTTCAACACCGATGTGACCTAAAATTTGATGTGGAACATGATGAGCTCACTGCAGTATGGCTCCATATAATGTACTGTATCTCTCATCAGTTTAACAGGGAATGTATAACTTAAGTAAAAATGACAAGTATTACTGAAACACAATTGGCTCTTATTTGCTTCCTCTGTTCCTCTGTGTTCTCCAGTCACTCCTAATTGGAGCCTGTTTCTATAGCTGAAAGGACAGGCAGAAATGGACATTACTGTGACACATGAATTGTGAAAACTAAGTAATGAAAATTGAATAATGAGCAGCATGTGCCTAAGTAACAAAAGCTTTTTCATATGCTATCATTTGTATGACGCCAAGTGAAAAGTCTCTTTCTACTTGTAGAAAAGACTTTTGGTTTATAAGTTGCAGATATTTTGCTGACATTTCTTTTGTTTGTGTCTTTGCAAAGTCCAATTATCTACTTGTATGGTATGTGTACATCGACGTAAATGTCAGCCAGTTGCTTTATTTACCAGTGAATAATTATACAATCTACAGTACCTCATTCAGACTCTGAGAAGTCCTGTGGACGGTGCTAATGCCAGTGACGACTCTGTTGCTGGCGGTGTACAGTTAAAGCTCGCTCCTTGATTTTATTGCTCAAGCGGGACAGAATTGCATGCTTTCAAACATGGTTTTTTATATGTGTTCAACATAACTTATATGACATATTCATGGATAATGTTTAAGTAGTGAAACACCACATGAATTAGGAAGGGCTGATTCTGTACACCAATAGCTTCACAAGCTTAGTCAAACATGTAAAAATAACTAATTTTTTCAGTCAGTGCAATTAGCATAGAATTTATTGAATAGATCTGCCCTTATGCATCAGCCACGTTGCCACTGATATCTGACCTAGAATTGTTTTTAATATCAGCACAAATGTAGGTTGGTAGGTAGGAAGGTAAAGAGGAAGGTAGGTAGGTAGGTTGTTTAATGCAGCCTGCATTAGGTAGGTTGGCTGGTAGGTGGCTTGTATAAATACCTCAGACCATGACGTGCCTAATGGCATCTCACATGGGCCAAGATTGTGCATGTTTTAGTCGTTTCCCTGCCTCAAATTAATCAAATGATTGGTTCATTACCTCTTGACATGATGATGAGGGAATTCAGCTGTTTGAGTCATCAGCTGTATTAAAGCAGGAGCGCAAATAAAACACCGGCCCTGGAGTAGAAGCCGGGCTGATTCTCCAGTGATATGAAGTTTGTCTTTGATATCTTATTTTAAATTCATTTTCACATGCCAGTCAAAACTGTCAGCAGTATTATTTGCGCTTATTATTAGCACAAGCCGCTGGGATTTTTTATTATTTTTTTGCTGCCGGTTGTAGTTCTGCTCATGCTGACAGAAACGTTACGTTGCACTTTTAGCGGGTGAGATGTTTTAACACGTAAATGTACATAAATTATAGGGGATTGCAAGAGTTTTCACACCATTGAACTTTCTCCATGTTTGATAATCCAATCGCCTTGGATGTATATTATTGTGGTTTTATGTATTAGAGAAACAGAAAGAAGTTCTTAAATGTCAAGAAGAAGGCTAATTTTATGCAATTCAGTTTTTGTTCGTTGCGCCAATTCACAACAACATGCTGAACAATTATAAAGTACATTGGTTGTTACCGTTATAGTCCTAGGCTGCTGGGGAACATGCTGATCACTTTTCCTTACTCAGCTAAAAGCTCAAGCAACGCAACAATTTTGTATTATCTGCTGTTTTACCTGTAATCAACTTCACGTTCTCTCTCAGCTACTCTTCCTAGAAGCTACATCTGGCCTGGCCGTCGGCTAAGCTACTGCTGCCATTAACTTCATGTACTTGTCCTACAGATGATACACCTGTCTCTGTCTTTCTGTGTTTAATCCTGGCTCTGTCTCAGACTAAGAGCAATTAGCAGAGCTAGTGGTGGGAATAACTGTGTGGACTCTGTCATTCTATAGATTTTACTACTGGCACAGGGCTTTTTTATTAAGCTGCATTAATCTCCTAAATAGACTCTCAAGGCACTAATTTTGCAGTCAACTCAGATTTTTTTTTTCTAACATAGGATGTTCTCCTGGGCCAGTGCTTTTGAGTTCTTAGTTTGTTGCTCCTTGTTTAGTCCACTTTAATTTAACTCAAATTTGCTAGCCTACAAAGTCCAGTTCGTTTTGGGGAGATGACGATGGGCGATTGAACTCTGATGACGACCAAAAATGCGAACTCTGGTCCACCTACAAACCTAGTGTCTCGGTTTATTTGAAAGTGAATGCAATTTAAATGCAAGTGTGAGAGCCTAGTGGACCGGAGAGCGCTCCAAAAGCTAACAAACTAAAGAAAAGGGCATTCTGGGTAAATACAACCAAAACAAACACACAAGAAGAAGAAGAAATCGCTCATGGTGTTTTTCCAAAGACAAAGAGAAACCCTACAGCCACTGTAATCTGACACTACTCCATTTCTGTTTGCATTTTAGGAAGAAGGAAGTTGTGCTGTGTCTTCTTCAGAGGTTTTTATGTCGTTTCCTTCATTGGTTGGTGGCGTAGCGCCACCACAGGCGAGGAGGGGAACAGGGATTTCAAAGGGTTTTCTTTGTTTGACACAGTTCAGTGTGAAAGCAACTGAAAATGACTATAAGTGTAACAAATGTTGAGACTTTGTCCGTAATTAAACCGAGTTTACCGGATTGCCAGGTGTGAAAACAGCCTTAAAACTCCAGTTGGCTGTAGCAGATTACAGCTCACAACGACCAAAGTTTTGTTGAGTGTTTCTCACTGTGATAGGGGGAGTTTTCCTTCCCACTGTTGCTACATCCGTGCTAGCATGCAGGTTTTCTGCATGAAGCCACTGTTGCTTTAAACTCATTCAAGTCAACGGACTCAATGCAAACATCTGGGTTTCTTCAGGCAGGCAGAAAATTATTTGAATATTAAGATGAACTTCCCTTGTTTAATAAAGATAAAATCAAAATGTATGCGGTTGATGCCGAGTCTGTATTTGTTACTAACCGTATTGAGTTGGTAATGTTTAAATGTATTTTTATGTTCAAACTAGATTCATTTGTTGTTATTTTGCTGTCAATTGGTGCTGCATAAATAAACTGAACTGAATGAGCTTAAATCTTGGTCATCCGATTTTGTAGTTCCTTTTTCTCACTTTAAACCCAAACAGCTAAGGCTGCCGTCTATAAACTTCACAAGACAGCAAGGAGGCCGGTACCCTGTCTGTAAGACAGCACATGAATTTAAGGGGGAGCATAAATTAGCTGGTGAGGGAGAGAGCGAGCTGATAAAGTTGTCTACTGCTGCTGTTTTTCTGTGTAAGCAGCTCCACATCTGCCCCATTTACCAATGCAAAAGCCTATTAGCTGCCTGGAAAGAGAATATATTTATCAGCAAGCCCTCCATTATTAATAAGTGCAGAGTTAAAAGTGAATATGTATCAGAGAAGCTGAAGAGCGTCGAAGCTTGGGCTGGATTCTGATGGTCTCACTGGGAGCATCAACAGTTCAGGATATTTTCAGCCCAAATCTGAGCAGAGGCAAGAATGGCTTTCATCTCTGCTGTGAAGTTTCTGCCGTTACAAGCCGGTAATTACACATTACACTCAGTGGCTGGGCGCAGAGGGCCATATATCTTCAGATGGATGGTTTGGAGTTAGGTTTAACAGTATTGTTTGACTTAGTTGATGTGCTAATACAAACATTGGATTCATGTGCATCTGGCTGTTTTCTCTGTCCCTGTGCAGCCTGTGAGGTGGGTTTCTATAAGCCGGTGGCAGGCGACGGCCCGTGTGGGAAATGTCCCCAACACAGCCACTCAGAGACCAGAGCCGCCGTCTCCTGCCCCTGTGACTCCAACTACTACAGGGCGGCAGATGACCCACCAGCAGCACCCTGCTCTCGTAAGGACACACACACACACACACACTGTACACCACAATACTGCTCTTCAACAGCGGCTCGTTTACACCGGTGACCGGATTGGAGTCTGTCACACCGGCACTTTTTGAAACCAGGTTTCAGAGTGAAACTTTTCTGCGGAGGTGCAGAGAACTTCAAAAGTGTGAAAAGCGCACAAGCGCAGAATGCACGGCTATAGGGTTTGTTCTAAGCACACACAGGAAGAAAACAAAAACAATGGCGGCAGACATTGTACTTAACCTGTTGAGTTTAACACAACTTCGAGTAGGGAATATATGTTACAGCAGCATTTCATTCATGGGAGACCGGTTACTGTTTACAGTGAGGTGGAAACTGAGGGTTAAAAGCACATGCTCATTCGGTGACATGCTAAAATCACAGCACCATCCAGTGGCCTGGCATGACAACTACAGCTGACTCGAGGTGTCGGGGCGGTGCCTCTAAACTTTTTCCCAATCAACATTTGAATATACGATCAGTTTCCCGTCAGCAGTCTCCTGTAGATGTAGCCGGACTGGGTGAAACACGTGCATACTATCAAAACAGATGTGGAATGTGTAAATGTGCTTAATCTACAGAGTTGTGAAAAAAGTATCAAACCCTTACAGATTGATTCTGTTTTTGCTTTTTGTTGCACAGATTTGACTATTTGTAAATCTGATTTTCGAATGAAGGTAAGCTGAGTAAATACAAAAGAAATGTTTTCAAATGATGAAAATATCCAAATCAATCTGAAAATATAACCACCCCCCTTTTATTACATCTTGAAATAACTGGAATTAAGCACATTTACACCAATCAAGCAATGGTCTGATTATGCAATCAATCAAACTTTATTTATAGATCCTTTAGTCAAGTGCAACACAAGTGGCATTACAGAGGTCAAATACACAAAGACAGACGTTTAACCACTAAAGACACACAATAAAATGACTAAAATGTTCAAGTCAAGAAAAAAGTAAAACAAGTAGATTAAATATCAATTCTGAAAAGATGAAGAAAGCTCACAGGAAAAAGAAAGACTGACTGAGAAATAGTTACTACTAAGAGTGTCAAAACTATCCTTTTTATATGTTTATTTTCTCAGGTTTGTCTGATCATAAAATTAGTATGAATTGAAGGATCCCATAAAAACCAAAGAAATCTACAGAGGGGCAAATACTTTTCACTAGGGCTGGGCAACAAATCAGTAGCAACAAATATTGTAATAGACAGGTGATCAACATCAATGACAGAATTTTCGTTTACTTCACTGAACTCCAATATAGAACTGCACAGCATTCTGGGGGATGTAGGCAGAGGGAAGGCCTTAGCTGCTTAAACTCTCACAGTCAGCTAAGCAAGGTTGGTGGCATCAACGGATTCACTCGCTCTTTGGTTACCTAGCAACAACCTGGTGAGTAACTTGCTGGAGCAGCAGTTTCAAGTTTCCCCACCGTGTTTCATAACTGCCTAAAACTAAAACGACAGCAGCGTAAAGCAAAAGGAGAAAATGAGTTTTACATCTTGAGAGGAGACTGTGGATAAAACAGAAAATCAGTTTGGCATTATTTCAGATATATCAAAAATTAAAAAGACTAATCACACTTCACTCTCCCTCAGGTCACCAGGAGGAAACCTCAGGCTGAACCTTCGGTAAATCTCTCTTTCTTTCTCCAGGCCCTCCATCCGCTCCAGTGAACGTCATCTCCTCAGTCAACGGGACGTCTGTGGTCTTAGAGTGGGATCGGCCGCTGGACACCGGGGGACGCAGCGACCTGCAGTACAGCATACTGTGCCAGAGGTGCTCAGGAGATGGGCCCTGTGAGGACTGCACAGCTTCCCCCGGAGGCAGCAGTGGGGGGAAGGTGGGCGGCGGGGCCAGCATCGGGCTGGGTGGTGGGGGCATCGTGGAGCGCTCCGGCAGCGCCGCGGTTCGATTCATTCCACGCCAGAGCGGTCTGACGGAGTCCCGGGTGACGGTGCTCAACCTGGTGGCCCACACCAACTACTCCTTCCGCATCCTGGCCACGAATGCTGTGACACACCTGAGCAACGAGGCTTCACCGTATACTGTGGTCAACATCACAACAAACCAGGCAGGTAGGGTTCCTGACGCAAACATATGGAATCACACAAACACTTTGGAGTTAACCTCAAATATTGAGCAGAGGTGGGCAGAGTACCCAAAGGTTGGACTCAATTAAGAGAAGAACAACTTCAACATATTTTTACTCATGTAAAAGTAAAAAGTAGCTGTCCAAGAAATTACATTAGTAAAAACATTTATTTGGTAAAAAGTCTACAGAAGTACTGAGTAACTGATCAAATTATGAATCGTTTAATATTTAAAAATACATCATCAGATGGACCAAAATGTAAAGTTAAGTGGGAACTTTAGCTATTCTAGGGAACAAAATGACAATAATTCATATAAGTAACAAAAAAATAACAAAATCAGGCAAAATATTTTTTTTTCCAAATCAGTTTTTTTCAATTAAAAAACTTATACAACTTTAACAAAACCTGCAGGTGTGTGTCTGTGTCTGGTGAATTTTTGGTTAAAGCATTGTTTTTCATTTAGTGAAGTTACTCACTGTGTGTAGAGAATCCAGATATTACTCGAGTAAGAGTAGCAATACTTCCTAATAAAATGACTCAAGTAAGGGTAAAATTTGGCTTATGTACTTTTTTAATATTTAAGATTAATAATTTATTATAAATGAAATTGTTAGTGAAGTTAAAGTTTCTTTATTTGAATCGGCGCACCATCCATTATCTCTGGAACTCAGTTTCTCGTGAAGGAATAATCTCCGAACCCTTACCACAACAAGGAATGGTCACTAGAACGCTTATTTCCAATTAAGTCTGAGAATTTGTAAATATGATAGCCTAACTTTACAGCTGAATTATCCTGTACATTAACCTTTCTCTAACTACCGAGATGCAATCTAGCTACTGATGGAAAAGACAAAAGGAATACATACAGTACTTAATGAGACAATGGGGATCAAATCAGAAGAATGAATGATATCCAGACTCAGGTGAGTCTGCCACTTTGGGACAGAGTCATAAAACTTGACCATGTACTCAGACCTAGCCAGAAGCTAACCTTAAGCTAGATTTAAGCTAGTCTTAAGTTAACCTTAAGCTAGCCTTATACTGGCCTTAAGCTAACCTGAAGCTAGCTTTAAGCTGAACAAAAAGTTGTTGCTTTGGGCCCTATACGAAAACAGAGTGAATGACAGAAAAAGAAGGGCGAAGGTTGCAGATATGAACGCCCATCTAACTTTTAGCGCGTCCTGTATTCTCTACTTCTCCTTAACCAGAGCAGTTTTATAAATATTGTTGTGTTCCTTGCATAATCCTACACAGCAGAGGAGTGCTTTTGTGTTTCAAAAATGTGAAATGTGACATTTTTAGTTTCCTCCCAGCAATTATTAGAATGTAAATAATCACACTCAGACTTTGTTTACATTTTCAATTGCTTTAAAAACGATTTACATTCAAACTAATGAGAATTGAAACCATTTATCTTCATCTGTTGAAGAAAACCACGTCCCAGTCCAAACCTTCAGGGGTTCGAAAACATCTACATGAATAATTAATGTCCATTCTCTAGCTCTTCTTGAAGAGAGACAATATTCTGCTGCTGATGAGGGTTTCAGATTCAGACAGGTATCTAACAAACATTACGTTTTGTACTGGTTTGAACTGGCTGTCACTGAGATAAGTTTCATGTTCTGCCCAGCGGAGCATTAACGTGATCCCAGAAGGAGGTCTGTGTTGTATCGCGGTAAACACTGTTTTTCGGACTTTTCGTGCGTCCTGATCTGTCCTGTTTGCTCTGCAGCTCCCTCGGAAGTGTTATCCATCCGCCAGGAGAACGCCAGTCAGAACAGCGTGACTCTGATGTGGCATGAACCCGACCAGCCCAACGGAGTCATCCTAGAGTACGACCTCAAATACTATGAGAAGGTATTGAGCTAAAAGTCGAGGGTTAGTCACACACTGCAACAACAAAAAAAATACTGATTTGAAAAACTCTTTATATGCCTTTTTGTCATGTTACAAACTCCACTTATGATTGAAAGACCAACTCAAAGTGGTGCATAATTATTTGGAGGAAACTGTGGTTTTTAACAAAGAAGTGCTGATTGCAGTTTGACAGAAGCCATTGAAAGGACAGAGCAAACATTTGGTAAAAGGTGCCCCGGTCAGATCACGTGACCAAAATGTAACCTGGAAACAACATGAGAAACGTCATGTGTATCTCTGAACATCACCCAGAACACAGCTGATCCTCTTGGAGAAGCATGGTGGTGGCTGCATCATCCTGGGAGATTCTGGAAAGTGGGATGGAGCTCAATACACAGGAATCCTGGAAGAAAACCTTCAGTACAGCCGGTAGAGACAGAGAGGCGACTGACAGCACTAAGACCTTCCTCCTTGCTCTCATTGGTTGTTTCTAGTTAGCATTGGGAGCTCAGGGAGAAGGCCCAGCTCAGTGTTTTAATAGATTATGTCTCACACCATACTGTCATGACATATTGACAGTTTCAATAAATATGTAAAAAAAAAAAAAAGGTTTTATTAAAGCTACATACCCCAGCTTGAAACCTGTAACCTCATGGTGCTGGAAGGCCCAGAGTCGGATCTGAGTGGAGATCCAAGCCGTGGCAGTCGGATAGGGAGCAGACAAGCTAGTCCAGGAGAAGGATCCGGGTGGCAGATCTGCTAATTGAAAGGAAATGGGGGTCGAAAGGCAGAGGAACAGGGAGGACGAAGCAGTGTGGATTTCAACTTAGCAGAAGTGACAGTGACAGCGAGCGGCTGTTGGGCACATAAACCTCACAATCAGCTAATTGCTGCGAGCGTGTGTGTGTGTCGGGGTGTTTGTGCGTGCGGCGATAGGAATCATCTAATTGCAGAAGGAGCAGCCTGGGAGCCTGCTGTCTCATAGCCAAACAAGCAGGTTGGTGTGGGGAGGGCTGAAGGATTAGCTTGTCTCTTGCTCTGCGTCTTAATCTTCACCCAGAGGCTGACACTGTTGTGTGTGTGCGTGTGCGTGTGTGTGAGGATTTTAAGTGGACCAGTCAGCAGTGTGTATTCTCAAGGTTTCTCCAGAACTTCACAGAACAAATCAGAGTCATGTGGAGGGCGGTGGTCCGTTGCTGCTCCTCATTAGCTGAGCACGATGAAGACAAAATCCCTGCTAAAGACGCATGAGTCATTCATTTTGGAGCTCACTAGCACCTCTTGTAACTGTTTAACCCGCTCTGCGTCTACAAAGTGAGGATAGCAGTGACAGGAATAATTTACCGGATTTTTAATCCAGATCGTATTAAGAGTCTTCTCTATAGAAGTGAACTGAATAGACGTTTATCACTGGCATTTCTGGGCTCTTAAGGATTCGTTTTAATATACTTTAGATTACTTTTCCAGGTTGTAATCATTATACAAAATATTACGGAAGTGATAAAAAAAAAAATCTGATTTGTACACAAGAATTTATTGTGGATTCTTTTCTAATTGTTTATTTTCTAATGGAGTGTCATTATACTTTTTGGTTTTGGTTTTGTTGAACATTTTGCTTCCTTTAACAATGATCATCTACCAGAGAGCAAACTAAGAGTACAAGAGTGAACCTTCTGAGAAAAGAAGGACATTGTATTTATGGTTACAATATCTAAAAGGAAACCTGTGGTAGGGTTATTTTGATTCATCGCTGTACTTTTTAGTTCCAAAATGTAACACTTAAGAGCAAACTTTTAGTCCTCTAACTTATCACTGAAAGTCTCAACTATCTTCCGGTTTCAAATAGAACGTGTAGTATGTTCAAAATAGTGACAGTCAAGCCAAATTTCTGGAACCTTGAGTTTATTTTTCTATGTTTGTCTGACAGGACAATGAAGAGCAGAGTTACTCCACCCTAAAAACTAGAAACACCAGTGCTCTTGTGTCGGGGCTGAAGCCGGGGACAAAGTACATCTTCCAGGTTCGGGCCAGAACGTCAGCAGGCTGCGGACGCTTCAGCCAGAACGTCGAGATCCAGACTGGAAAAGCAGGTGACCAGAACTCAGCTGCTGGACGCAGCCGCTCGACTGCCCTGCCACTTGGGAGCCATTCTTGACTTTCTTTAAAATTCAGTGTCCCTATGCAGTCTGAAAAAACACGTTAGAGTTTGATGTAGACAGTTTTCAGGTCATCATGAGTATGGGGGGAAAACAGTGCAGTAAGATATATATTTCTACCACTACCTTAAATTTATTGTTATCTTTTGGAGCTATACTCTAAAAATGAGCTGAAATTGAATAAAATCTCTGGACAGATGTGGAATTTTGACTTAAATTATGAACAAGATGTTTGGGTTTTGGTGACTGTGTCAATCAGGGCCGGCCCAAGGTATATACAAGTTAATCGACTGCTTAGGACCACCAGGGTGTCCCCTAACAGCACCAAGTTAGGGCGCACCCTAACTTGGTGCCCCTTACTAAATTTATATTACATAAATTTATATGTGATATTACATTGCATGTCAATTGGGCATGATCATTTCTTTTAATTTTAATTGTTTTTTTTCTTCTTTCTTGCTTTTCTATGTACCGTATTTTCCGCACTATAAGGCGCACCTAAAACCCTTCAATTTTCTCAAAAACCGACAGTGCGCCTTATATATGGACCAATATTGAGCCACAACAGGTCTCGCAACTACGGTAAGCAGCCGCTGACTTCATTTTCCCCCGTAGAAGAAGAAGTGCGCGGTGCACGCTGGGTTCTGTGTAAAGACCCCAAAATGGCTCCTATTAAGAGACACGCTTACGATGCAGAGTTTAAGCTCAAGGCGATCAGTCACGCAGTAGAACACGGGAACAGAGCAGCAGCGAGAAAATTTAACATGAACGAATCAATGGTGCGGAAGTGGATATATATTGTGATTGCACTAACGTTTGATTTACCGTAACAGTATCAGACTGTTTTTTACCTGTTTATTGAATCGAGGAAAAGTTCCCCTCCACTATATGTTACACCTTGCTGTTGTTAAAAGATAAACTGTGTCACGAAAATACCACGTCACTGACTTTACCTCGGGGAAAATAATAAAGCAGCTGTTTATTCACTTTGGGAATGAACGGAGTTTTCAGAACGCTGGTTTGTAATCTATTAATAAAGTTTGACTGACCTATCTGACTATTTTGTTGACATTCCCTTTAGCGCAGCTCCATCTAATGGATGCATAACGTAACCCCAGCCTCTACTGTAGCGTCTATTCTATGCGCCTTATAATGCGGTGCGCCTTATATATGAAAAAAGTTTTAAAATAGGCCACTCATTGAAGGTGCGCCTTATAATGTGGTGCTCCTTATAGTACGGAAAATACGGTATGTTCAAAATAAATAAATAAATGTATATATATGTAAAATAACATTGAATAGTACAAATTAAATGCTATTGCACATGGAAAAGCAATTTCTGTATTTTTTTTTATAATTGTTACACAAATAATGGTTAATCTCTTCATAATCTTTTAGTTTGTAGCTCCTGTAAGGTAAAAATCAACAGCAATAATAACACTGGTATGATGTAAGCTAATTACAAATGATGCTAATAATGGTGGATATGTACAGATAGAGTAGCTTAGGAATGATAAAGCATCTGGTGTTGACATGTTGGTATAGGGGGCCCCTGCTTAGGGCCTCAAAAAGACTCGGGCCGGCCCTGCTGTCTAAACAACAGTGGTTTCTCCTTTCAACTCAGCTCCTCAACACTGAGTTGTTTTCTTATTCTTTTTATTTATTGCTTTAATGGGGGACTCCATCTGAGAGAGAACAACATAACTCTACTACAAAGTGTTATTATTTATTTTTATTTTGTTAAAATAACCAATTTCCATAATATGAGATGTGGCAGACTGTCGGTCTGTAAAACTCCAACTCCTGCATGATGGGACTCCCAGCTTATCGTCCTTTAATACTGATTCATTCTCATTTTCTGTCTCTGAAGCCAACAGGCCATCAGCGAGCCGAGGAGGCAACATGCTGTCCAATCAATAAGCACCATAGATCATGAATAAAATGCTAAGTAGCCCCATTACTGCCTGGAATAACAGTTTTAGTTAGTTCAGAGAGCAGAAACAGGACTGTTGTTCTGCATGGTCTCTTTTGAGCTAGCAAACATCAATTTATTTTGTTGGAATTTTATGGTATAGACCACAGAAGCTGAGTGCATGCCGGGTTCTCCGGCTTCCTCCCACAGTCCAAAAACATGACTGTCAGGTTAATTGGTCTCTCTAAATTCTCCCTAGGTCTGAGTGTGTGTGTGTGTGGGTGTGTGTGTGTGTGGGGGGGTGTGTGTGTGTGTGTGTGTGTGTGTGTGCCTGTGTTGCCCTGCGACAGACTGGCAACCTGCCTCTCGCCTGGAACGTTAGCTGGAGATTGGCACCAGCACCTCCTGACCCCATTAGGGACAAGGCTGTTAGAAAATGGATGGATGGACGGACAGACCACAGAAGCTGTTTTGAGTAATTAAAGATAAAGAACATTAATGAACTGACATCCTCATGAAGACCAAGGGGCAGACCAGACAGGTTAGGGGAGAAAGTTTAAAGCAGAGTTAGGTTATAAAGCAATATCCCAAACTTGAACATCACACTGTTCAATCAGGCATCCAAAATCAGAAAGAGTAAAGAACAACTGCAAAACTACACTGTACAGTACGTAACCCTGGAAACACCAACTAAAGGAAGGTGGATGAAGACAAGAAAAGCTGTCAGAAAACCTGATCTTCCAACTGGCTGCAGTAACAGCCAGCACTACAATGGACCGGTTTAGATCTAGGAATGATTATGCATTAGAATAACCAAGATGTATTTGAGAATCGATGACAAGCCAGGTCCACTCGGATTTAAAGAATGTTCTTCTTTTTTTTCTGCTTCTGTTTATATTTTGCCATAAACAAACTGTAATCTTCTTGGTTCCATCTGCTTGTTTAGTTTGTATTTTCTTCTCTTTAACCGTGTTGCAGTTTATGAGTTCTAAGTACAGACTTAATTACCAGGGAGAACAGCGAGCAATCATAATGCTGCTGACAAACATTCAAAGTCAAACACAAGGTAATTAGAAAGTTCTGAGACTCTTATTAAACTCAAACACCTACCTGTCTTCACCAGCGTCAGCGTAAACAGTAACCTGTCGACCGTTGCAGCCTCTCCTCAGCTAATCGCCGGCGGTCTGTGTCTCTGCAGCTCCTTTGCGTTACAACACTATGACCATCATCTGGATCTCCATGGCCCTGGTGTCCGGCCTGGTCGCCTTCCTGGCCATCATCATCTGCAGGAAACGGCAAGGCTACACTTTACCACACTACCCGTCGCTGCTGTGTGTGGAACACTTTCTTATGCTACTGTCTCTCTTCGTGTGTTTGATCGAATGTTCTGTGTGCACTTTGTAAATGACGCCTTGTTTTACCACAGGAATCATTGGCTGCGAGTAAAATGAGAGATGCTGTAAAACTGAGGAAAGGAAAATTGAAATGACAATCTTTAAGTAGGAACGTAGAAGATCTGGTGTTATTTAAACACTCAGGTTCTTAATATAGTTTGAGTGTGGCTACGTTGACACAGCAGGTCTTTCTGCTCTATTCCAAATTTCCTGCTCCTTGCTTTGCCTTGTTTTACGTACAAAGTAGTTGTTCATACTACTAATTAAATGCGGCTGCAATCTGGCTTCTGTGTGAACAGTTTAAGACTGGCAACATAGACATGACACAGGAGTGCAGAAATAATGGACACCACCTTTCTATTGATCAAATTTACAGTCGTTGAGCAGTGGGAGACGACAGCATCACCACACGATCATAACAAGACGAAGGAAGCTGATAAAAAGAAATCACAACTAATAGCAGCAGCTTTTAGTGGAGCATTGACTGCTGCTTCTGTAGAGAAGTCTGTCTGGATGTGTAGTCGGAGCCAACAGTGGTGAGGCTGTGATGTGATGCGCTTCACTGACACAGACTTCTTTCGTCATTCTAATTTTCAGCCATTGTTTGCATCTGGATTTCCTGCGTCTGACTTCTTCTGCTGCAGAATTATGACACGTCTCGCACCGAGAGCATAAAAGTTGGATTAAATGCGACCTGACCGTTCGGACTGCAGGCTCCTTGCAAACAATCGGATACATATCTGATTTAGGTACCACTATAGAAGTGGCACAGGTCAGATTTTTTTTGGAGGGGGACGGGGAGTGAGAAGATTGGAATTGGGTCGTTCAGACTGCCAATGCCTGATATGGGTTGCATTTACCTGTTGTGTGAACGTAGCTTTTGTCTTGTGGACCATCGTTCCGTTGCTATCACAATGTGACTTAATCTGATGGAAGTTTCTACTATAAAAAGATAAGGTGTGTCCTTTCAGCTTGACACACTCTCTACGTTCAAAAAGTAGGAAAGTAACTTTTGAGTTTTCCCTTTTGTGTTTATTGGTTTCCATAACTAACAACTGCAACTTAGGCCTCACTGTTGCCAACTTAGCAACTTTGTCACTATGTTTTTTCTCCCTAGCAACTCCGTTAAAAGAACAAAAAAAAAACACATAACTAGAAAAAAATTGTTGTGGCTTTTATTTACAGATGACATTGAACTTCTGCATTGGAAATTCAGATTAAAAAATATTTTTTTCTATTAATTAATCTTATTTTTCCTCAACAAATGAAGACTGTGAAAAAGGAAACAAGGTGTTGAGGTGACATTAGGTCACTGGACCAAACCAGACTCAATGAAACTTAAAGAGTACAAATAATTAATTATGAAAATTTAAAGAACAACATTGTAACTTCATTACATTGTGTCTATAGATTCTAAATCCAGCCAATACAGATTTGGAATTGCGACAAAAATAATACCAAAAATTGACAGAGAAGATGAGGAAAAAAAGCTAACAAAAGTGACAAACTGATTGAATGCACTGTGACAATACTGCCATTAAAGTCTAAGGTGAGCATCGGCTTTGGGGTTTCAAGAAAACTAAAGATCAAACTTTTTAATCAGTCTGTGGTGCATTTGATTGTCTCTAGTTCAAAATTATGAATGCTTAGACTGATCAAATCCAAACTGGACTAAAGATTCTTTGATACACAGTTTGTGATTTCAGATTGAGATTCATGAAGTCTTCTGCCTGTAGAAACCTTGTGGAAGGGGCAAAATAATTTGACGAGCATAAAAACCCACATACAGAAACATCTGGACTATAGTATGTTGCATATGTTCTTTGCACGATTTGTGATGTCAAATTTTGTGAGAAATCAAAAGGATTATTCTCAGTTTTTCCCCAAAAATGTTTTGTGGCTGGTCCTGTGCCGTGAATCCAGTGTTGGGTTTAATCTTGTCTGATGATCTAGATGCACTGTTACACCCCTGATAATCAACGGCAGACACTTTTACTGCCGCTTTCATGGAGCTGGACTTAATAAGTTGTAAAGGATGAAAGAGGTTCAAAATCTATCCATTTCTTTCTTCTCACACAACTAATTTCCCAACTCATTGAGAATTTAATTACTACCTTCCAGTGTTTCCACGCCCGCCATCAGCCTCCTCCTCCTTCTCCTTTTTACTCTAATGTCTCCCTCTTACAACTTAGTAGATTTGTAGCAAATAATTACATTTAATTACCTGAATTGGTTCACAGTTTTATGCATATGACGTTTATTAAATTAACTTTGTTAGAGGAAAGAAATCTACTATAACTCAGAGGACATAAGGATGTTATTCAAACTAAGGCACAGTTTTCAGAATGGTCCAGTTTAGCAGATGCAACACATGCTGCCAGTCAAAGGGATCAATGAATAACTGCGTCACTTATGCTGGCGTGAAGGAAAATGGACTACTGGTCCATGAATTTACGAAAAGCTCCCTCAGACTGCCAACAGCAGGCTGCGAGCTCTCAGTTCATAACTGCAAATAAATTAAAGCAAGTCATCATCAAGGAGGTTTTATGTTCTAACAGTTTTACACAGTTTTTCCAAAGGTTCCTTGCGTATTTAAAATGTTCCTTAATGTTCAAAAAGACAGAAACAACAGGACAAGAACAGGACCTGAAGCTTTATGCATCTAAGTGCCGTACATGTAAATGAGGACATGTGTAGAAACAACGCATCTGCTGGCAACCTCTGAATGTGTTTGAGTGAACAAGTTCTCCTGTCTTTTTTTTATTATTATTCTTTTTAGTAAATAATTCATACAAGCTTTTTTTCTTCAGAGGTGCAGTATGTAGCATCTATAAAAAAAATTAGATGTGTTGAAACTGCCACCATGTCGTGACAGCAGGTTGCGAGACACGTAATCTGTGAAAAGATCCATCTCCTCCACCTCTATGAGCTGCTCTTGCTATCTGAAGAAATGCACTGCTCCCAACCAAAAACAAGCAATCAGAGAAGGAGGGGCTTAGTGCCGTCAATCAAATCATGTACTTGCTGCTAAATGTGCCAATGGCATTACAGAAAAACTGTTTATCCACCATCATTGGTGGCCATGCTAACTAGTCTTAGCATTCATGACAGAAAGACAGAAAGAGAGCTGCATGTGGTGATGCACCGCCACGCTAAGACCCGCCTCCTTGCTCTGATTGGTTGTTTCTATTTAGTACTGGGAGAAGGCAGAGGATCTTAATTTTCTTTTTTTTTTCAGGGATCATATCAAACTATCACGACATATTGACAGGTCCCACTATTATGTAATATATATATATATATATATATATATATATATATATATATATATATATATATATATATATATATATATATTTCTTTTTTTTAAATAAAAGTTTCATACTGCAGTTTTAAATACTAACAATCCTTACTAGGGGTGTAACTGTTACATCCAGCTCATAAAACAAGCCGGTACAGAAAACTGGGTTGATATGAGACAAGATGTTGGTAAACATTGAGAATTTTGGACAGCAGTTTGGATTTTGTATTATGTATTTTTGTGATACTTGAAATGTAGCTGTGCTGTCCTGTATTCATCGCTCTGTATGTTTCTGTGTGTGCCTCTATGTGTGTGCGTATGTGTGTGGGTGTGCGCGTGTGTGTGTGTGTGTGTGTGTGTGTATAGACACTGTGGCTACAGCAAAGCGTTCCAGGACTCCGATGAGGAAAAGATGCATTACCAGAATGGTCATGGTATGTTTACTACATTCCTCAGTTGTCACTAGTAACAAATTACAACACATTTCTTAAAGGGGCAGTATTGTGTTTTCCAGGCATATAATCATTTTATAGCACAATCAAGTAACTATGTTAACTTCAGTTGCATAGGTCAAATAAATATGACTTTAAAAATTTTTGACTTCCTAATTTAACACTTTGAAATTGGCCCTCTGTTGCTTTAAAAACTCCTGCTCTTTCTGAAACTCCGTCCCTAGGAAATCATCACAACACGGCTCCATTATTAGCTCTTTAACAATATTTTTACCTGTGTTTCACTAAGAAGTAGCTCTTATATTGAGCTCAACAGATGTGCAGATCCACCAGGTGTTTGCTAATTACTGCTGGGCTAGTCTGAAGGATCTGAGCTGCTCTGTGAAGCAGAAGTTTGGAAACTGCATCTCTGAGGAGGAGCTGCGCCTCAAAGGCGGAGCTAGGTCCAATCAGGGATTTTGCACAGTGAGTGGTTGCCATGGATATTAAAGGATTTCTCAAACATGCATGAAAGAATGAAGGCAACACTTCAGGTATGTTTTTGATGAGGGAATAACATTATAACATGATGTAAAGCAAAAAAAAGTCGATTTTACATAATACTGCCCCTTTAAAGGGATTGCATTTTCATCCACATATAATAAATGAAATCCTCAGAGCAAACAGCTTTCATCAGCCTGTGCTTGCAGGAGGCCACTCTCCTCCTCCCCTGTCTGTTTGTGTTCTCTCCTTCTGTCTCTCTGCCGGTCCTTTCATCAGGCTTTCCCGGTGCGCTCCAGCGACTCGGGCTCAGATGTGAAGCCGCTCCCGTCCTCCGCTATGTGACCAAATGCTAATGTTGTTTATCTTAGTGTCATTCCCCGACGCGAGGTTCTATATCGACCCGCACACGTACGAGGACCCCTGCCAGGCGGTCCACGAATTTGCCAGAGAAATTGAAGCTTCCAGGATCAAGATTGAGAAAATTATCGGCTCAGGTGAAAAAAAAACAAAAACATGGGCTCGCACACACACCCAGAGACAAACACGGAGGCACACACACACAGAGTAAGACTCATTGAGTAGGCTAACTTAAAATCATTGGCCGGTGTAAAAGGCTGCAGGGTGCAGCAGAGAGGAGGATGGCAGAGTGGAATCAGAGCGTTGCGTGGAGCCGTCAGTCACAGCTCAGCAGCCAGGCAGGGAATACTAACACTGTGTCAGCTCCACAATATGACTGCTGTAGCTACACACAGACACACAACGTGGAAATCAGAGCTCTCCTGACTGCAAGATAAGAAGCAAGTTATACTTAGCTCCTGTATTTGCTATGTGAAACTCAGGTTTGAAGTCTATCTCTGTCTCTTACCTTAGAAAGCAAATTAATTGACAGTCTCATTCATAAAACCGGCTGTAGAATGGGTGAGGGTAAAGCTGGGCATGCACTGATTTATCGGTGCCGATTTCTTTAATTTTGGGAGATTGGTGATCGGCCGATACTTACATGTGAAGCTGATCTTTTCCCCTGATCTTATCTACCTTTGCAAAGGTCCAAGATCAGCCCCTGTCCTCTTCTGCTCTACCCTGAGAGGTTTAGCTGTTAGCCCTGCCCACCAGGTCATGTCTGCATGTTTGCAGTTAACAACAGTCGCCCCACTGTTGCCAACTCAGGGGCTTTATTGCTGTATTTATCCACATTTCAGACAAAAAAATATTTGTATCGGACAAAATCAGAATTGGCAGGCATTTTGAAAATTGGTAATCAACGATCGGCCAGAAAACTGCAATCGGTACAATCTTATTAGAGTCCATATTCAGTACATTGGGAGATGTTTAAAGTCCAGATTTCATAATATGAACCTAGTTACAAGGTACTGCGTATTTTTTAGCTGCAGACTATAATTTTAACACTTAGTGTGCTGGTTTTGTGGAGTCTTTTTGACATCCAGCTCACCAGTACCAGCACGTCTTCATCCAAACTCTTCACAATTCTCACATTTGTATGTTCTTAGAAACTAATGTTTATTTTTTCCAAGAGTTTCACTTATTGAAACGGAAAAATTTCCCGGAGTATTTGAAAAATACTACGCTGTCGCTTTGTCATGATTTCAGGAGAATTCGGAGAGGTGTGTTACGGACGGATGAGGCTTCCTGGGAAACGAGACATTCCTGTGGCGCTGAAGACGCTGAAGGCGGGATACACTGAGAAACAGAAGAGGGACTTCCTAGCTGAAGCATCCATCATGGCCCAGTTTGATCATCCAAACGTTATCCGACTGGAAGGGGTGGTAACTCACAGTACGCTGACGCCAAAACACTCCATCCATTTGTCAATATATTAGCCAGGAGGTGCTGCACAAAAAAGATGCTTAGTGTGCCAAACAGGTAGTCTTACCTCTTAAATCCTCTTGCAGTTTGTCGGATTTAAACCATAAGTTGTTGTATTAAATTTCATTGGGATAACACAAAGTAGTGGATAATTGCAAAGTGGAAGGAAAAGGAAAACATGTCTGTCAAAACAGCTTGAAAAGACTCTGAATGCACAGAATAGGGGTCAATTCTCTAATCCCTAAACTATGATCTAGTGCAACAATTACCACGAGTCATGTAATAAAAAAAACATTGTGTGGCAGAGAAGTTAGACAAATATCAGCCCTTCATTTGAAAAGCAGCAAAAGACCCGGTCATTAGAAATTAACGCTCCCAATTCACCTTCCCATGTACCGTACACGATAGCGTTTAGTAAATGAAAAAAATAAAGGGCCACGCTCTTCAATCAATGTGACGCTATATGGAGTAAAGCCAAGACTCAACACAATTTATGGAAGTGAAAGAAAATAAAATTTTTGGAAAGCCTTTTAAAAAATGTTTTGTTATCTACTTTAAGTTACTCTTAAGCAATATTGCCAATTTCCTGAGGTCAGGTATCCATAGCAACAGGACAGCGGGCAAGAGAGGACTCCATCCTTGCGGTTGGGATGGAGTCTTAGGGCGATTGTTGGCAGAAGGAGAGCTGCAATTTTACGACTGTTGAAAACAAAATTCTAGATAAAGAATCGTGACAATGTTCCCGATCCATAAGGTCATATCTATTTAGTGTAATTTTGTGTTTTGTGCTCTGAGCAATGTCATGCTTTATTATTTATGTTATATTATATTTAGAATCCCTAATTTCACTTTCTGAACCAGTTGAAAGGTTTGTTTCGGTTTACTTTTACATGTTTGACCAAGATAGTCAACCTGTTGCTAGTCAATTTCAGTTTCTTTAATATTTATTCCCATTGGCTGTTCTTCTCCTAAATGCACTGGCTGAACAAATGAAAGTTGTTTTTACGTGTTCGATCAAATCTGTGAAGCTGTTGGTGTGTTTAAATGTGCTGTAGTGGTGCAGTCAGCAGATAACTTTATAATTCAGTACATTTATGTCTGAGTTCAAAAAGGAGTGAATTCAGCTGTTAGTTATCGCCCGATGGATTTGGTATCGTAAGTGAAGAAGTAGTGAAAAGTGCATCCCTGCTTTTTATATTTTGTGCTAATAAACGTTACAAGCTTTGGATGTGAAGGCTGAATATTTCTGTGTGTATGTCCAGGTAAACCGGTGATGATCATCACAGAGTACATGGAGAACGGCTCTCTGGATGCCTTCCTGAGGGTTGGTATTCATTTATAATCAGCTGTTATAATCATCTTCTTGAAAACAATGTTTTCTGCGTTTATTCTCCAGCTCTGTTTTTATGTAGGATTTCTCTACATGTAAATCTTTTCTTCTCCTCTTAAGACTGTTCATTTGTTCCAGTGACCAGTTACAATTAAATCATAACCCAGTGGGAATGTTTCCATCCAACTGAGAAAAAAAAGCAGAATTTTGAGCAAACTTTTCAAATGTCGTCCCCCAAAGAAAATACAATCTAGGGTGCGTGATTCCTCCTAATAGTTTTGAGAGAATTGACCAGGCTATGCTAAGCATGATTTCATCAGATGCTGTTGTTATGTTTTGGCTGCAATAAACAAGATGTACAGTAGAGATTGTAAACTAGCGTGGACCACACATTTGAGTAAAATGGAGAAATTTGGAGGTTTAAGAGTTTTATGCCTCTGGTATGGCACAAACAATCATCATTAGATGGGAGCAGAAAACATGAAGTGCAGAAACTAACTCCACTGAAGAGTTGGTTCTCTGACAAGACTAGAGCCATTTCTTTCTGAGTCTTGATCCATTGTTTCTACTAGGTTCATTTACAGGTTACATTTACAATTTCTATCTGCTTCAGTCTTTGCTTCTATGAAAATGCTTTAGATTAAAACTTTAAAGCTTATGACATTACTGCTTTATTGCCTTATCTTTAGTGTGTTCTCTATCTTGATTAAAATCTACTTGCCTCATTTTCAGTATCATCACATTCATTCTTTTTTTTCTTTCCCCTAACATGCCCCTGAAGGCTCCAGGCAGAAAGTATCTACCCCCTCACAGGCCTTCTGTTTTTTTTTTTTTTTTTTCCTTTTTTGTTGTCACACTAAATGTTTCAGATCATCTAACACATTTTAATATCTGACAAAGATGACTTGAGTCAATAGAAAAAGCTCTTTTCAGATATTGATTTCCTTTATTAAGGGAAAGTGTTATGTGTTAGTTTTTGAGCAGAAATTGCATCATCTCAATCCTACTGAAATGAAAAACTTGAACACGTGAACCATTCACCATCGTGCCGCTCACCCCAAGTGCACTTTAGGTTAAGGTGATGGCTAGATAGTTTCCTTTAGGATTTTCTGATTTATTTAATTGATTGATTAATTGGTATAAATGTCAAGTTGTCCAGTTGCTGAAGGAGCAGATTCAGTCTCTTATTGTGGAATCAACACCTGAAACCAATTAGGTATGCGTTTTGCTCTGTGTTCTTCTGTCAGGTTCTGAATGAGTCGTAGGTACACTCCACGAATTCTTTAAGCAGGTTGACCGCTGTTTGGAAACTTCACCTGACGTCTCTGTTTTAGTCTTGTGTGGTTAATGACCGTCGCTGTGGTATGCTGGAGTCCCAGCATACCATTAGCGGTTTTGTAACCTTTTAAAGAATGACTTTGTTTCTTATCTGGTCTTGAATTTCTTGAGGTTGAGGCATTATTCGCTGTTTTGTGAGATCTCGAAGGTTTTCTTTTTTTTCTTAGTGATTTCCTTATTCTACAAATCAGGCAGCAAAGAGGCATCATTGAGGCTGATAAATGAAACTTCAAATATGTGATTTATTATCATTATTTTATGTTTTAAGGTGAAGAAAGTTCCAGTTTTTACATTGGTCCAAGCCTTACCGATGCTTTCCTGTGCTTTCCCCCTCAATTCTAATCTCCCTTACAGCGCAGACTCAACTTTCTCCAATTGAAGTGGATTTCTCTGGTTGAATTTCTACCTGGCCAATCAGGAAACAGGAGAAGTTGTGAACAATGACGTAGATTTTCTGCTGTTTTAGAATTGCAGTCTGCCTGTAGTTTTACCAGTGGCTATTCAGTTGCCATTGCTTCACTTCCAGGGGAGGAAGTGAAGGAAGTTGTTCGGTCCGAGTTGGTCACGTTTCAAATGATTAAATTAACATCAACAGGCACCTCGTTCAGATCAGCACTTCTTTCTTCACAGCTGCTTACAGCAAAGACAGTTTGAGCTAAGATTTATAGCGTCAAACTGGTGCATTACAAACATCACAGCTAAAAATTATAAATTGGGAAAAATTTGAAACGTAAACAGAGTTCACACCTCCAGGCAGGAAGCAACCGAGGCTCCAGACTCTCTGGACACAGCAAAGCGTAAAACCAGGAGCTGGTCTTCACCAGTCTGTACTGGATAAGTTTTTTAATAAATGAAATTTGAAAACTATTTTTTGCTCAGATTCTTATTCTTATTTCTTATTTATGTATTTACTTATTTTTTTGATGATCTGAAACACCCAAGTATGAGAGAAAAACAAAACCTAATCAAGCCTTTAGTGGTACGGAGGCGATTTCGCAGCACCATAACCATCTCCTGTCCTCGCCTTTCTCGTAGAGACACGACGGCCAGTTCACCATCATCCAGCTGGTCGGGTTGCTGCGCGGCGTCGCAGCAGGTATGACCTACCTGTCCAACCTGGGCTACATCCACCGGGACCTGGCCGCCCGCAACATCCTGGTCAACAGCAACCTGGTGTGTAAGGTTTCTGACTTTGGCCTGTCCAGAGTCCTGGAGGACGACCCCGACGCTGCATACACCACCAGTGTGAGTTTTCACATTGAGGCAAGCATTGACGCAACAACACACACTCACACACATTCAGAGATTCTTTCAAATGAATTGCCTGGCCTCAAAAGAGACAAGACGTAGATAAGAACTGATTATTAATGCAGTGTTAAAGCATTAAAGACTTAATTTACCAACATGTTAGAAATTAGATTACCTCGTTCGGCCAGATGATGTGTTAAGTTGCTTAGAGTAACTTTTTCCCATTGTTGGCTTAATGGAAAAACTTGTCTGATTTTCATTCCAATCAGGATTTCTCTAGTTCGTTCGCAAATGGAAAAATATTTCGATGGCAAAATATTTGATACTGATGTTGATTTTCATTTGTTTGATAAGGCATTTTAAATGATCAGTGTTTATTTTATAGTGGTTAGCTGAAGTAATCACACCCGTTGAATGTTGCCACACGTTCTTATGCTACAACCACAAACTTAAATGTATTTTGTTGGATATTTTTGCGAAAGATCTATAAAGACCAAGGGACACAGCCAGGGGGCGCTGCGCTAGAGGGGGCGTCAAAACGATGGCGGACTAGTTATTTCTAGGGGGCATTTTCTGTATTTAGCTGCTGTTTGTGGAGAAGTATAATAAAACATTCGACAGCGAAACATCTACGTAGGTTTGAGTTAACTTTAGTCTTCTTTCATTTAGTACATTTTTTGTTTTTAAACATTCGATCTTAATTATATTCTTTAAACATAATAACTATGACATGCACAGGATATTCTTTGAAAGTCACATTTTAAAACAAGTTGATGAAGACAGTCTGAGACAGGCGAAGGAGGAAACAGCAGGGAATCCTTCAAAGTGTAGCCATTGTAATTTGGAAGAAAATTAAAGTTAATTAAATCTACTTAAAAATGACAGAAAACTTAATGACAACAGGAGCGGGCGATCACACATGAACACACACACACACATTTCACACTGTTAAAAGAAAAAATGAACTCATAGTTTGACGTTTGGCCTAGAAAGTAAGACAAAGACAAAGTAAAGTTCGGTTCAAATACACTTTTACAGAAGCAATACAATCAAATTCAATCAAGTCATATGAAAGTGGGAGCAAAGTAAAAATTGTCTTGGTTGTGGAGGCGCTTCACTCGGGAGTAGCTCCGTATTAATCCTGCAGCCCATTGAGAACTAAAGTATTGAGTTTCAAGTGAAAAAAGTAAAAAGCTTTCAAAATCCGATTCTATCACTTAACAGCGCACAGATGAAAATAACGCGTTTGTTTGTCCCAGTCTGTCTAAGCACAGCAATCATATTACAGAATGCAGAGGGATTACGAGCAGCAGCTCAGCGTTGTCCTGATAGGAGAGGGATCGCAGAGCATGATAGATAGTGGAGAAAGCACAGCGTCATTACAGCACACCTCCAATTAATGCTCGATAATACTTGGAGATTAATAGAGTTCCCATTACTGCCAGGAGATTAGGAAACTTTTACCAAAGCGCCACATTTTCTGGAGATAAAGGCAGCAACGGAGTCAGGCAGAGGTATAAAGTTAAGATGTGTCGCCTTTACACCTTCGTGTTTAGCACTTTTGTTTGGTTTTCCACATTAAAGAGAAGCAAGACGACGCACCTTTCTTCAAAGGGGAGCAAAATAAATTGCAGCGCTTAAGTAAATTACACCGTAATAGTTTAATGTAACCACAAACGACCATATTTGTATCTTTCCGTCACCACTACCCACGCAACCCTGAGCAATCCCCACCCCATAAACCTATGACCCATCTAAACAAAAAAAACATTTTTCCACATAAAAGGAAAGGGGAAAAAATATCAAAAAAATAAGATTGAAAGAAAAAAATTGTGAAGTGAAAAAATTTTCACTTCACAATTACGAGCTACTAGTTTTGGACAAACACAAAAATATCAATAAAATACATTCAAGCCTGTGGTTTATGTCAAAATGTGGAAAGGTTCAAGGGATGTAAATAATTTTTCCAGCCTCTTCATTAGTCTCCCCTCGTTGTGTCTTTATGTAACATTTATGAAAAAAAAATATTTTTACATATTTGTTGAAACTGTCACTATGTTGTGACAGTATGGCATGAGTCAGATAATCTGTGAAAAAAATCAAGCTCCTCTGACTTTTCCCCTGTGCTCCTAGTGCTAACAAGAAGCAACCAATCATAGCCAGGAGGAGGGGCTTAGGGTTGTCAATCATTCGCTCACCTCCCCCATCACATCCTCTTCCTCTTCTATGATACCTAGCCTGTTGTGAATGCTAAGTCTAGTTAGCACAGCCACCAATAACGACATATAAAAGCTTTTTTTCTGTAACGGTAAGTTGTTTCTCTGCCATTCGCGCATTTGGCAGCGTGTTCATGAGGATGATTGACAGCGCTAACACCCTCCTCCCGGCTCTGATTGGTTGATTTCCACCGTGAGCAATGCATTTCGATCAATCTTTTTGCAGATTATCTGTCTCATATTATGCTCTCCTGACACAAATATGTAAAGATCATATGCTTTATACAAGTATCATACTGCGACTTTAAGTTTGCTGCCCTGAATATAATTGTTGTCAAAAAATAAATAAAATAAAATTCAAGAGTAAATAAATTGTAAAAAAAAAAAAAAAAGTATACCTCATGATGAATCACTTGGTAAGATAACTTTAAAGATTACTTCCAGCGATAATCAATGTATTTTTTGGAGAAACTGCTCAACTACAGAGGAGCAACATATATAACGCTGTTGGATTCTGTTTGAACGGACTGACCAATAGGGCGGAAAAATCCCAATCCGCTGGACGGCTCCAGAGGCCATAGCCTACAGGAAGTTCTCCTCCTCCAGCGACGTGTGGAGCTACGGCGTGGTCATGTGGGAAGTGATGTCATACGGAGAGCGGCCGTACTGGAACCTCACCAACAGAGACGTGAGCGTTGTCAGCCGGATCGGACCTTTGCTAAGAGAGTTCTTCCCTCTGTTTGCGCCAGTGACGCGTGGCTTTTGCTGAACATTTGCAGGTCATTAAGTCTGTGGAGGAGGGCTACCGGCTGCCTGCGCCGATGGGCTGCCCCGCTGCCCTGCACACACTCATGCTGGACTGCTGGCAGAAAGATCGCAACGAGAGGCCGCGCTTTTGCCAGATAGTCACCGTTCTTGACAAGCTAATCCGCAACCCAGAGAACCTGAAGTCCATGGACACTCTCTGCAGGTAGGCGGGAGGCTCGCTGAATCTCTGTGTGCGGTGATGCGACGTGGCTCTGCTGTGTAACACGCCCAACTTAATTTGATCAGAAGGAAACTGAGCATTTCATTAAATATTGGTTTAAGTGATTAGGAGATTAAGATGCCAGTCAGAGCAAAGGCACCACCTCCAGAGAAGAGGATTTTCAGGACAATATGTGCCGACAGACTGTAAGGCTACTTACTAGGTGTCCTACTGAGAGAGGCAGAGTAAATTCAGAATTCATTGTCTGCTGTCAAATGTGGGTGCAGTTGGATAAAGTTACAGAGGTTTTTCCTCAGCATTTTTGTGATAAATTCTCTGTGTATTAACTACAATCCATCCTGTGGTATTGACGTTGATCCTCAGTAAATCTGGTGGCATGTTTGAGAGGACATGTCTGAAACTGGAACTTTCTTGAGACCATTAAGTGTAGATGCTGAGTCCTAAAGAGTTATTGGTGTGTGAGCATCGTGCAGCAGCAGAAGATATAATCCAGGCTTGAGAAAGAACAAAGTGGAAGGATTCTTTTGGGTGCTTTCATACCATCTCTGTTTTGTCCGCTTTAATCAAACTCCAGTCCGTCTGCCTAGAACTTGTGTTTTGTTTGAGGAGATGTGAAGGCACAATCAAAGGCTGATGCAGACCAGAAAAGTGAACTCTGGTCCTACTAATCTAGCTCTGGGTTCAGCTGAAGTGGTTCAGTTCAAACGCATTTGAACTGAACCAGTTTCATGCCAAGCGAACGTGAAACCGCTCCAAAAGCAGGAAGCAACTACACCACAGGGCATTCTGGGTAAATACAACCAGAACAAACTTGCAAGTCTCACACTTGCAGGAGAAATACCAAAGACAAAGAGAAGTCCTCCACCCATTAAAATCTCACACCAAACAGTTTTTTTTTCAAAGGTTTCGGTTTGTTTGACACAGTGCAGTGTGGATGTGAACCGAAGCAGCTGAAAAGTCCCAAATGGAACCGAGTCAACCGGACTGTCGGGTGTGAAAACAGCCTCGATGTGTCCGAGGCAGCTCTCTTCCAACCACAGACACTAACCTCTCTGTCGTTCTAACTCCTGTTGACTCTGTCTCACTGTTTGCTCCCCAGCTTCAGTCTCTTGCTTCATCTAAGATTTTTTTTGTCCAATTTCATCTCCATCCCATAACCAGAGCCTTTTCTTTTTCTCTTTGCTGCAGTTTAAGCAGTCCTCCGTTAATGGCCAGAGCCATCCCCGACTTCAGCAGCTGTAACTCCGTAGACGAGTGGCTGGACACCATAAAGATGGGCCGATATAAAGAACACTTTGCAGCAGGGGGCTTCCACACTCTGGGACACGTCATAAGCATGAAGCAAGGGTGAGACAGCACCATAATGCAGAACTGCGAGGAGCTATCACACACCTTAAACTATGAAATATCAAATGTCTGTTGCGAACTGGCACTAAGCAAACCAACTAAAATGGAATTAAAAGACATTATAATCAAGTGGTTATTAACTTGGTACACACCAGTGATCATTAAGTAGAATTAAGAAGACAGAAGTCACAAAGTAGACCCAGACTAAATAAGTAACATTAATCAAATAAGACAAAAGTTAAGAAATCACAATAAATTCCAATGTTCTTTAGCTTACAATATGCTTTTATTAAACACACTGCTGTTCACACTGCAACCTGGTGAATGTGCAGAGCGCTACTGTAATGATCAGTAGTTTCACTTATGTTTATGTTTTGATTATTTCTTCAATATTTTTTCTTACACTTTTAGTTTATATCTTGTGTTACTTCATTCATTCTCATAGTTTGTGCTTTAAAATAGTTTCTTTAGAATACTGTGTCTTTATGTTTACTGTATGTATCTGGTTGGGTTTTCTTTTCTTCTTGCTTTGTTTATTTCTCACCTTCCCGTCAGTCTGACATTCTGCTCCTCTTCCCAGCTGTTTATCATCTCCTCATTTGCCTCTGCCTGCTCCCTTCACCAGCTGCTTCCACTCATCTGTGGTTAGCTCTTCTGGTCTCTTTAGGTGTGTTTCCATTGACCATACAATTGCGCAATTTGACATTTTGAAAATAAATTTGTGCCAATTTTGAAAAGAATTATGTTTTGCTAAAAGGTTTTGGCTCTAGGCTGAGGTGATTTGTCTGCCATATTGAAATTCCTTTAATCGCAAAACTCCAGTGGAGATGTTTTTTTGTGTGTGTGTCTCTCACACAAGTCACATGATCAACAACCGGATGTTGCCACTGTTGCAAATCACGAAGAAGACTACGACAGGAAGTAGCTGGAGGATGATGGCGCTGCATGTTTTTAATGACTTATCAAGTAAAAAAATATATCCACGTGATTTTAATTGCCTTTCTTATTATCTGGAAACACAGCAATTGCAAGGTTAGTTTTTTTGTTTTGTTTTGTTTTTTTACATTAGCAGAATATTGACAAAGTTTGTGCACCCTTGTGATGAAAACAAAGCTTTTTGTTTTTCTGTCAGTCCTTGTCCTCCATTTTTCCCCAACAACTTTGTTTTTCCTCCTGTTCTTTTCTGTTAGTTCTGTTACTTCTCTGTCAGTTTTTCTGTTCTCCTTGTAAGTTTCCATTTTGGACATCATCTTACACTCTGGTTCATTGCCTGCGCTTGGGTCCGACCCCTAAACACGACCACCACACACACTCTTAGAAAGTTCGGAAGCCCGTTTAAAGGGGAAGTGCTTCTTTTCACAGCACTGCTTTTGCCAGTGTGGATGATGAAAATGATTTAGTTTTCATGTCACCAGGGACATCCAGAGGCTCGGCGTGACACTCATGGGTCATCAGAAGAAGATCATGACCAGCGTCCAGCTAATGAGAGCGCAGGTCCTCAACAAGAGCGTCCCATCGGTCCACGTATAACTCCAGAGCCGACGTTACCGACTGCGTTACAGGCCCAGGCTTTTGTACGGCCGAGACGGACGCCTTGAAAAACAAAAACGACAGGTAAACGGGACGAGACGCTATCTAAGAACTTTTCAAGATTTTTTACTTGAGAATTTAAGAACAAAATGTAAAGGGATCGCCTGTGGAAGCAAGGAAACGTGACATTTTTGGGACCTACCTTTTCTTTTTCTCTTCCTACTGAATACAAATTTATCACTTGTTTAAGAACGAAAAGACTGCCTTAATTATGACATATTATTTTAAGTTTGTTGTCTACAATTAAAAAAAAATAATTTATGGTGAATATATGAGAGTAGTGTGATTTCCAGTCCCAAGGAAGAGCCTGAGCCCTGCGGTGACGTAGCACAGGTCGCGTGTTTGGATACGTTCTGTTGCCGCTGTAGAAGGGCAGCAATAAACTCTAGAAGAGAGCGGCTCAGAACCAGGCTGACGTGAAGAACACGAGCCGGGGCTCACCGAGGGGCCACGTCATCTCCAGCTTCACCCCAGATTTTAGCTCTGACAAAGGGCTGCGGTGTCAGATCTGCTTCCCAACACGAACCACGCTGGAGATCTAGAACCTCCTGGCCGGCCGGCCTGCAGCTGCTATACCTGGAGGATGTGTGTAACTCAACTATAGTGCACTTTATTCTACAATCTTTCCGTGTTCAAGAGGCTTTCTGGTTGAAACACAACTGAACACACGGCGCTAGCTACAGAATTAGGTGATGTATCACATCTTTTATTTACCAGACAAAAAAAATTAGCTAATCTAAAAGCTAAAGCCAGCAACACTCAGACAGTTGGGAGAGGCTTCTGCTTTTTGTTTTGTTTTGTTTTGGGGGGGCGGGGGGGGTTGTGTGTGTTAACATTACATTCAGTGCACAGGTAAATCTGTGGCCAGCTTGCTGAATAAGGGATTCTCAGTCTACCTCAGATCTGGACTGCAGGCAGGCCAGCCGAGCACAAAGTTAGCATAGAAACTTTGCAATAGAAATAAAACTCCCGAGAAACAAAACAATGTTGTGACTCTAGCATGTTTCCAAAGTAGCATTCAGTTAGCCATGCTGTACCATCCCATAATACCAGAAATATGGACTTCTACTTGGTTTTTTAAAAATGATTTAGATCAAATATTTAAACAGTTAAAACCAGGTTTGTGTGATAGTGTGTAATTTTGTTTAGATCCAACTCTCTTTGCTTCAACAGCTGCGACAGTTTAGCTGAACAAACAGGAGCATAAAAACAAGCAGTTTTCATGCTGCTGTTGACATATTCAAATTTCTAAAGATGAAACATTTAAATCTAAGAATATCTTTGTAATGTGTAATGTGGATGTGGTTGTCACTAACATTTGGTTTTTTAGTTCATAGTTATTTAACAATAAAGCTACTTTCTTTGCCTCTCCTAACTGTCCTCAGAGTGTTACGGTGTTAATAAACGGAAATGACGCTAACTCTAGATTTTCGATTTGTCTGGCATATAAAGGCCGAAAGAAATTAACGAGAAATTCGTTTTTTGCTGAATTAAAAAAGAAACCTTTGAAAATAAGGTTTGTATATAAATTAATATATTTTATATTGACTGTATAAACACACATTACAATGTGTTTTGAAAAGCACATCATTTGACAGGTTGTCTGGAGTCCATTCTTAAAGGGATTCATTTTCTTATTAGAGCAGCCTTTGATTCAGGAATTGATTCAACGTAAGCACATTTTTAATGGAAAAAGAAAAAAAGTTTTACTTTCTTAAAGAACAGAAGCTTCACATCAAGGTGAATCTGTGACGAGGCGACACGGTGGCACAGCTGCTAGCACCACTTTCTTACAGCAAGAATCTCCTGGGTTTGAATCCTGGCTTTGCTTTTTGGGTTGTTGGAGTTTGCATGTCGTCCTTCGTAGATGCATGGGTTCTCCCCGGGTACTCCAGCTTCCTCCTGCTGCTCAAATCTACACATGTAATTTACCATTTAGAGTGTGTGTGCGTGTGCGTGATTGTGATGGACTGCTGATTTGTCTGAGATGTTACCCCTGTGCTGTCCAAACGTATTACTGCCCACGCAGATTTCTCCTGGGTTTCTTTTTTGACTCTTTTCAGATCATTAAACACATTTTAATATCAGACAAAGATAACATGACTAAATACATAAAGCAGGTTTTAAAAATAAATTCAATAATAAATGGATTTAATGAGGAAAGGAGGCCCTGCACTCCAACCGAGCTGTAAATTGGTTTCATATACAACTTGACTTTGCACAATTTGACTCCATTTATTTTTCCTGAAATAAATAAAATCGTTGGAAAATAGTTGTCTTTGTCTGTTATTAACAATTGTTTGACAATCTAAAATATTTGTCTGTACTGTTAGCTCATAGCTGGCTAAGTCAAACACAGTACCTAACTTTATAGCTGCCAATTTGAACAAATTAATAAGAAGTTGTGATTAAGGTAGCGCTCTTAAAATAACAGGATTAAAGTAAATTATGAACATTTGTAAAAACTGATATATACTATATATTTAAAAAAAAAACCTGAATAAATATTGATCTTTTGAGCAAAACAATGACTTTTACAAAGACATCCAGTCTATCCAATATGGCTGCCCATGTCTGACAGAGCATTTCCTGTTTGCTAAGTCAAGACAAATTCAGTTTGTTTTCCATCAGCGTTGATCCAAATGCCTTCCAAACTAGCAGATAATCGATATATTTCCAAATGTAGAAATGTCACAAATAACAGTCACTATTTCTGCTCAGTTTCTTAATATTTATTCTATATATCTTTCATGCAAAAAATATCACACTGCATATGTTTCACGTCAGATTTACACCATAATATCTCGTCGCCGTGTCATCGAATGTCCGCTGTGTAACCAGATGTGAACGTTTCCCATTCGTCCCAGAAGTTAGAGCTCAGATCTGGAACCAGGTTGGCAAGAAGATCTGCTTTTAGTTGTGGTCTTAAGTGCCATCAGCAGCACAAGTCGTTTTGGTTTTCCTCTCCATTTTTTTTTTTTTTTTTTTTGTGTGTTGAAACACAAACGGAACATTTCATGTGTGTCTGTTGAAGCATAAAATGTCAGATGTGCTAATGACCACGTGCCACGTCACCAATACTGGAAACTATTGGACTCATATTGGTAACCTCCAGATGTCAGCATTCTGACTTCAGGTGCCGTTCTTGCTGTAATGCTAAATGGAAATTCAGAAATTATGATTTCTAAATATAAAATGGTGGTAAAATTATATATTTTTGAATGTTTTTTTTTTTTCCTTTCTTTTCTCGTGGAAGGAATGTAGCACAACCGAAAATCCTTGTGTTATTTTTTACTTCTTTTTTCTTTCCAACAACACGGTGTTCCATCTGATACTGAAGTAAATTCAGGATCAGTGCTGATTCTCTTTAGATGACCCAAAAGTAAATACAGCGCCTTTAAAAAGTATTCACCCCCTCGAATGTTTTCCCTTTTTGTTGGTTAGGATTGATTTTGCTTTTATAAATCAATCCTAATCAACAGAATTTGTCTTTTTTTTGAAAAACGAAAACATTACAAAATAAAAATTGTATAATGTTAAAGTGAGAATCGATTAGTACAAAAATAATTACAATTGAATAAAAATACGCATGTAGTCAATGGGGAATATTCATGCAACACTTATTTTATGTGAAATACTTTATTTAATTGTCATTATTTTGTAGAAATACATTTTTACTTCAACATTAAAGTGTTTTATGTCAACTCTTTGGTCCATAAAGCCAAACTTTGCTGATCATGATGGATCGATATAAAGTGAAGAACATCCAAGGGAATGAATCATTTTTATTGGTACTGTATCTGCAGACATAGATCTGTGGGTACAACATGACACATAAACTGCAAAGGCTGTAAAATAAAGTGTTACTTTGACATCTGCTCACATGGTTTGCCTCAGTTCTGATAAAAGGCAACAAAGAACATATCAGTGAAATGTTTGCAAATTAAAAACTTTGCCTAGACTTCTAAAGCTTGTCCGATTTGTGCGAACAGGAGAATGTCTTTTCTGGCAGAACTCCCTCCGGGTGGTCGATACTGTTTTTATTAGAGAACTTTATTATATTTCTTGTATTATAGTGACATTTTACTACTGGTTTCAGACTTTTGTTTTCCTTTTGGATGCTATTGAAGTCACAGGGCTTGAACTGTAAATCCATATTTTCTAAAGCCAGGATCTGTTTTTTGCCAGATGAATTGATTTATAACGTACACAGGATGTTTAGTCACTGGAAGGCCCGATTTGTTCACATCTCATTATTTATTCAGACGTTTTGTTTCATAAACAATACCAACTCTGAAATGATCTGTTGTCATTGATGAGTCATCCTTGTTGCTAATAAGTCATAAATGTGCAAACTGTTCATAAAGACACAATAAAGGAATGTTCATCTGTGTGTGACTGCAACACTGAACTGTGAACTGTTTCTGGAGCAGGTGGAACCCGGACTGGCCGTGTTCTGGACTCATGGCCTGTTCTCTCAGGATGGACCGTAGCCACTTTGGTTTGGGTGTAGTTTTTCGTTTATTAATGAAATGATCATAAAACTTGCATTTTATATTCAATCCGGTTCACTCTGAGATTAAAAGTTATCTGATGATCTGAAACTTTAAGGGTTTGACCAAAACAAAACCAAACAAAAGCAATAACAGGATAAATGTGAATATTTTTCAGACAGCGATGTACTTCCTGTGTTAATCCCAAATGCTCCTGCTGGAAGACTGCTGCAGCATTTAGCTCCGACATGCTCCAAAGATAATTTCTAATGGGTTTTTCCTGTGTTTGGGTCGCGGCTCTGACCTTCAAGGTGTTCGATCTGAACTCTGCTGCGCCACAACACTCCGAGGACAAAACTGGAGCTAAAAGCAATTTGTTAACGAGTGCCGAAGTCATTCTGGAGTGAATTGCTGTTTTTCTGTGGGAATGAGGCCTGACCCAGCTCCGAAACATAATTTCAATCTTAGCCCGAATAGGGAATGAGCCTGATGAATCTGTGTATTAGTAATTGTCCTTTCCTTCACCTTAGGAGGGCTGTTAAGAGATAATCCACTCCTTAGTGAAACGAGACCTAACACAACATCATTAATCTTATTACTAAGGCCGCGTTGCTTTGTTGCCACGAACTCCCACGCCCAATTATCAGCCACTGTTGCGTCCCCGTGACGACGCTCGCCGCCTCCCGCCGGTGGGCCCCATCTCCACTGTCCCCTGATTGACTCCGCTCCATATCGGCTCCCAGTGAGCCGGAGCCGGATGTCCTCTGATAGGCCGAGAGCGCGGCACAAATCGGATCACGATGGCGAGCGGTTTTGGTTTTTATCGCCACAGAGCAGGTCTGCCGCACGAGGCAGCGGGAGACAATACAGATTAACTTTTTTCTCATTTAAGTTTGTCGCCTTCATTTAAAGAAGTACGGCACTGCTAAACGACGCTCTTAAATCTGAATGAATATGTGAATTTCCGTAATGATGTCCCTGGGAACGACCTTGGAACAATGCACCGCGGCGCTGTAATGCCAGTTCATTTCATCCGGCAGACGAGCCGGATGAAATGTTCTGTTCACACTCTTCCCAAGGAATCGGGAACCTCTCCGTAAACTTAACACAAACTGCATTTTAAATTCACTCTTGTACAGCAGTGAACAGTGAAAAAAAGTCAGCAAAATCAGTTTGTTTTTCACCGTCATAAAAAATAAAAAAGGTAACAGGAGTTTGTTTAAAAGTCATTGTTTACCAAATGGCATGAGAAAAATAACAGAGAGAAATAAATAGTTCATCTTGGAGTCTAGCTTTGGTTGAAATGACAGAAAACACACGTTTTTTCTAATACTGTAATTTAAAAATATATCAATTGGGACATGGCTGTAATACATCAATACGGACATCTATAATCTCATTAATATATTTTTCTTTAGAAGTTGTATAGTTTTGTGTAATGTATTTCCTAATTGTTTGTAGAAAAAAAATTGTCATTTGTATTTGGTTTTGAAAAGCAGTATCAGAAAATTAAAAACGGTTATAAAACGTATTTTTTTCAAGAAAGTAAACACAGCTCTTGGCAGGATGTGCTGCATTACTTAACGTCATTTCCTTTGATTCGATGTTCAGTTAAATCAAAGCAGAAACTGATTTAGCTGAAAAGCCTCTGCTCTGAGGATATTCCAAGATCATTTTTTTCTTATGGATGAAGGCAGAGTTGTGACAAGATGCCCAAATTATCCTGAACAACGTCACGATTTTGGTAACACTTATCTTCTTTCACATCGCAGATCTTCGTCCATATCTAAAGCTTATAGCTAATGACGCCGCATCTCATCTCATCTGTTTCCAGCCACCAGCCTGAGTGCTGCTTCTGGCTGCAAGCTGGGCGAACTCTTTAGAAATGGTTGCTGTTTCTCTGCGAGGCTTTTTGCAGCTCGAGTCCAAACTCTAAAGACTCCGTCATTACAGCAAGCGCGCGAGTGATTACAAGCAGCCGCAATCATCGAATCAAAAACATCGTCATCATTAATGGCCAGATGTACACAGAGCTGCGAGATGGAATAGTACGCACTACAACTAAATGTGTGTGTGGGTGTGTGTGCGTGTTCAGGGGATCTCCACAGCTGTTTGCCGGCCAGCTGACAGCTGGACTGTTGTATGATGGAGACCCATATGCACACGACAAGCGGCGAGTGCTAACAGTGATGTTGTACCGTAGTTTATCACACAAAACAATTATCGCTATTTTTCCCCCCCCCAGATGTCATTCTGATAAGTACACGCGCACGCGCACTTTCACACGATGGCTCAAGCCTTAATGGGGTGTGTGTGTGTGTGTGTGTGTTTTCTCTCTGCTCCCATAACACAGCTGTCTAATTGGCTCTGACAGCTCGGCCAACTCAATTCCAGTCCCGGCTCTTCCAGAATGCCGCTCTACGTCTCTAATTAGCTCCAATCAGTCCGAGCGATATTTATCGATTTGCCTCATCCCTCTCTTTCTTCGTGCCTCTCCTTCACGCTGACCTTCCTAACTCCCTCTTTCGGCGTTGCTCGTTTCTAAAGAAGCTCCTCCTTCCTATAGGGCTAAATTTTGTTATAAGTAAAATAATTCGGATCGATGCAGCAGTTGCCTCTTTATTCCTCTAAGCTTTATAAAACAGCCCCCCCCCCCCCCCCTCCCACTCCCACTCCGCTTTTCTCTACATTTAAGTCCCCTAAAGAAAAGAAGCTAATTAGCGCGAGCGGCGCTGGGAGAAAGGCCTCATCACGCAGTTATCAGCCTGCTTACCCCACAGCCAAACAAAAATCATTTTAGATATCTTAATCGTTTCTTCTTTCAGGGACATCAGGGACGAACCTTCCACTTTTCTCGGCCAATTGACATGCTGTGTCAATTGGCCCCCACGCGCCTCCCCAACCTCCCTTTGTTCCGTTACGTCCATTTTTTTCTCTCTCCAAGATGTGCTAACGGCCAACGCGTGCTCTGAATGCGCGAGGCTTCAATTAATCTAAACAACCTTCCAGCCCGTCTCCAAACGGAGAGAATGATGCATTCAGGGACCTGAGCGAAGTCGGTGTTTGTGTCATTGTTGGGGTATTGACATGTTCCCGTCTGCGGTGACATTGAAGCCGGTGATTGTGTTTTTTTTTTGTTTGTTTGTTGTTTACTCTGCTGGCCACATGTCGACAAAGAGGTGAGAGAGATTTAACTCTGCAGAATGTCAGAATGCAGCTCTGCCAAGCAAATCTGTAAGCAGCTTAATGTATTTCAAGAACATAAATGAATGAGACAGAAGTTTGTGTTTCCTCCAGGGCTGCGTAGTGGAGCAGGTTTCAGCGTGCTGCTTTACAGAAAGAAAGTAAGTTCTGGGTTTGGACTGGGGGATTGATGTAATCTGGTGTAAATATAATTAAAATCCTAAATACTGTCAAAGTAAGAAAAAACTAAAACCGCCATTTTAAGTTATAGTATACCCAGAAATTGTACTCAGGATTCACACAACGTCAACATGTTGCTACTCAAGTCAGAGTAAAAAAAGTATCTGGTTAAAAAGTCAACTCAGTTACTGAGTAACTGACCAAATTATCAATCATTTAATATTTCAAAATTACATCATCAGACGAACCAAAATATAAAGTTACATGGATATTTTGGTATTTTAAGGATCAAAATGACAATAATTCATTTAAGTAACAAAAAATAACAAAATCAGGCAAAGGTTTCCCACTCAGTTTTTTTTTTTCAATAAAAAAAATGTATGAAAGTTTAACAAAAACTGCAGCCGTGTGTCGAGAATCCAGAAATTGAACTCATATAAGAGTAGCCATAGTTCATAATAAAATGACTCAAATAAAAGTAAAAAGTACAGCGTAGTAAAAATACTCCTAAATGTACATTTTTTCCAAAAGGTTACTCAAGTAAATGTAATTGAGTAAATGTAACTAGTTGCTACCCTCCTCTGTCTATAACTAATAAAACTGAAACAATATTTCACTAATAACTAATATAAGCTCTCAAACACACTGTAAAAACCAATTCAAACTAACTGAATTAGACAAACAAAAAGGCCCAATGAAATAAAACTAAACTACAATGAAAACTAAACTACAATGAAAACTACAGGGAGAACATGCAGAAAGACCCCGGGCCGGGTATTGAACCCTGGACCTTCTTGCTGCAAGGCAGCAGCTCTACCAACTGCGCCACTGTGCAGCCCCAACATGAATACATCCCGTAAATATCCCAGCTCTAGTCCCCCGGCAGGAGGATGAAGAGGATTTTTAAAAATCAATTTAATATGCATAACAACGTACATGACTTATGTTTTGACAGATTTCAATGCATTGCTAAAAGTAGTGTAATTTCCGTTAATCATTTATAATAAGATAAAAACGAGTAATGTCTGTAATTTTAAAAAAAAGTAAAACCAGTTTAAAAATTGTTGAAGACATGAATATAATCTTGATTATGTAGTCATCATTGCTTCAGTGATTTCCTGCAACTGTTCAAACATTTCTTAGCTCTTATGATAGTGTATTCCAACTAGTTGAATCCCAAACAGAAAATGAAAACTGAGAGAAAGAACTTCCTGTCTGGTATTTTTCATAACGGCTCCAATGTTTGACTGGACAAAGTCCTTGAGCCAAACTTCATTTGTCTTTTGTCCCTTTAAATTTATCCGTCTGATTCTGTTCAGGAGAGATTCAGCTGAAGACTGTAAAAGCATGAGTGAGCGTACGCCGTGGATCACGGCTAAATAAATGTTGCAGCCGACGGGCTGCAGGTTTCACCTGCAAACATCATTCAGCACACAAAGGTTTTCCGGTTTGCTTTGTGTGCGCCGTCCCCCCGTTGGAAGAGTCCAACCTCCGACCCTCAGTTCAGCCTTTTTCTCCATCCTGCTTACTCCTGTGGCCTGCCGTGGGAGTAAAACCACCACCCCGAGGCTGTCTGACCTCCACATAACCTCCATGAAAGGCAGAATCACGCTTTCTGATCTTCGCAGCTCTTCCCTGCGCTCACTCCAAGCCGGCGTCGGTGTCTCTCACAGCTCCGCTCCGTCTCCCGCTCTGCTCTCTGCAGAGGGAGCAGCGGCTGACTGCTCCACTACCTGCAAACCGACAGACTTTCACTTTGATCAGGTCTGGGCCCCGGGGAGCCGGTCCATACAGAGATACACTTGCGCAAATATTTACACACACACACACACACACACACACACACACACGAACACGCACGCCCGCACACAAACTGACTCATTTATCGGTCACAGAGGAAAAGATGGAGATTAATTTGCGTGTTTATTAACACGTTGCAACGTGACATCACACACGCAGAAAGCTGCTCGCCGCCGATGACATATCATAACGCACTAAAGCTTAAATGTACATGTGATATATGAAGAAACAGGGATGCAGTGCTGTGCTACTAATTGCCAACACCACAACTCGATAACAAGATCCAAGGGTATTACATTTCACACGTCAGGAAAAAGTTTTAATTTAAAAAAATAGAAAGGGCGAGGGATGTAAGTCAGCTATGCTAGCTTGACTTTGACAACCTTAACATTTAGATGTGCTGCAGAATTTGGTGTGTTTCTCTTCTGTTAAAAAAAAGGCGACCTAAACACCATCTCTGACAGATCATCAGTAGGTGTTTAAATTAGCTCATCTACCATTCAGTCGCAAACTAAATATCAATCCAGAAAACAGAACAGACCAAGTGTTCTGTTCTTTGTGTGGGAAATTTTTGTGTTTTCGATGTTGAGTCCTGATACATTAGTGGAGCTGTTGTCAGTCAGTTACTATGGCAATGGGTCTATGTGTAGCTTAGTTGAATATGACTGGCTTCGTGTTGTTCCTCAACTTTTTTTCTGCCTTATTTTCCCCTTGCTGTGGTGCACTGCACTAAACTAATACCTTCATTCTGTTAACAGAAACGTTCTACGGCGGAAGCGCGGATATGGACGGCAAGTACAAGAATCTTTTTTTTTTGTTTTTTTTTGCCCTCCAACGTCGCTTACATGCACTAAGTTTCCATATGCAAATAACATGCGACGTGTCAACGCAGCAGTGGTGCTGCGGCTCGGTGCGGACTGGGTGGCGACTCATGGAGGAGCTTAAGAGAAGCACCGACTCATTTCCTGTTGACTTTCAGGCCGGGCTCCCGCTCGCTCTTCCAGCTGAAAGACTTCTTCCTCTTGGCTCTAAAGCCGAGCACCCCGCTATTGTGATTGGCAGTTTGCACCTATGCCGCCAGCGTGCGCGAGTGCTGGAACTTGGAGGAAGTTTAAAGAGCTAAAATTGGCTGCTCCGGTGCCCCGGATCTGACCCCTCTCTGGCGAGTCGACGAGCAGATGGAGCTGAAGTGTTTGGAGCTCAGCCGTGCTGAGCAGAGGATGGAGACGCGGACCGCTACACGGTCAAGTGGCAGGTTAGCTCTCTTCATCCTTCCTCACCTTTTCAGGACCGGATGAAGGACTTTGCTAAGTGATTTTCGTCCGGACAATTAACTCATCTGTTTCGGGGAACCAGTTGAGTTCTGCTCCCTCCCTGCTGCGCTGCAGACAGTTTTGTGAATGTCACTCCCACCCCTTACCCCTCCTCACAGATCATCACCTACTGTCATTTTGAATATATACTCATCACCCCCCTCATTATACTTCCATCCACTTCATCAGCCGCGCAATGCAGCCATCTCATTTCTTCCCGCCTTTGAAGCCTCGCTGATGTAAACGGGATTTTGTTTTAAGGCAAACGCGCCATGATGGGGACGCAGGTCTTCCTTCACTCAGGGAACATTTTCACCTGCCTGGAGAAACACTTGAAAGCTTCATTTAAGAATAATGATCCCTGGCCCTGTATTGAGCCTCCCTCTTAGTGATTTGACACTGTCTAATTGGCGTGAAGAAACTCTTCCTCCCAGATTGCAGATTACTGCCTGACAGCAAAGAGGAATGAGAACTGAAATATAGCCGAGGCTCAGGTGCGGATGTGGAGAAACGTTGAGTAAAAGGTCATTCGTGGCGCTGGGTTAGCAGGGGAAGTGTTGAATTAACGCACCATGAACGTTTTTATTTGTCTTTGTTTTTCCCCCACGTGTAAAACCCGCTGAAAGTCGGGTGGACGACATGCAGGGTGACCAGAGAAAACCTTCACAATGAATTCACACCACGCTTCATTTTGATGCATTTTCCAGGAAGCATTGTGCCATTTTATAGTACAATCTAGTAACTATGTTACTCTTGGTTGTTATATATATATAAAAAAAGCTATATGTATATATGTACGTCAAATAGGATTTAAAAAAATTTACTTTATTTGTTGCCTTGAAATCGGGCCTCAATTAAACGGGTGTTAGACTGAATGAACAGAATAGGAAGTACTTTTATTTTGATATTTTCAGCCAGAAGTATCTTTCATGCACTGCCAAAACACAAAATCTTACCAAGTACTTTTGGTCTAGTTTCTAGTGCACTTGGAATAAGACAAAACTAACTCACAAGTAACTTTTCAGTAAGATATAGAAGCTTGTTTTAAGTCAAGAATTCCTTGATATTGATGAAAAAGTTCTAGTACCATTGGCAGATTATTTCACTTATGGGGAAAATGTCCTGTTCTAAGTGAAATAATCTGCCAATGGAACTAGTATTTTCTTTTCATCAATATTAAGGAATTATTGACTTAAAGCAAGTTCCTATAAATTGCTAAAACATTACTTGTAAGTTGGTTTTGTCTTATCTCAAGTGTAAAAAGATATTTGCACAAAAACTAGAGAAAAATACTTAAGACCTTGTGTTTGTGTGGTGTACAGATAATCTTTTTCACACATCATTTCATATTCCAAGCTGCAGATGTAAATAACTTGCGTGTCTCACAAAGACTTTAACACACACACACATACACACACACACACACACCCACCAGCAACATAGACATTTCCCACAGGCATATAGCATATAAAATACACCCTCCCTCTGTCTCACTCAGTCCCCTTACACGTCCTTTTATATACATCACAAGACACAGAGTGGACGATTGTCAGAGGAGTTTGTTTAGTGTGATAATAGCTAAGGGACCAAAAACTTTTCTTATCTATTTTTACTTGCAAAACAAAAGCAGACCTGTCTCCATCCAACAAACACAGACAGGGGGATGCTCCTACCGAACAACATTTAGAGCTGCTCTGTTCTCCACCAGTAGCACAATTTAGCAATTTAATCTGCAATGTTGTCTTGATAGTGTGTAAAGAGAGGCATAAAAAATGGGCTGTTTTGTTATTAGTCAAAGCTTCCAATACCAAGACTGTTACAATCAAGTTATTTAATGTAATGTATTTCAGAGAGCGGATAAAAGAGGAGGTAATAAATGAGCTACAGGACAATTGGCAAACAGCTCATTGAGAGAGCAACGTTTGGTGCAATTGTTAGGAAATGGAAGAAATTCAAGATGGCCGCCAGTGTCCTACAGACTGTGGCTCCATGGGAAATCACACCTTGTGGAAACAACAAAATTCCAAATAAGTTCCACAATAAATAAAAAGAAAAATGTTTTAACGCTCGCTTGAAGTGATTTTTAACTTTTTCAAAAAAAATGATGGTGGAAACACGTTAGCTGAATAAGTTTTGACATAACCAAAATTTACCTCACATGACTGATCAGCTGTTTCCACTGGTCAGCATGTATTACCATTACATTTCTTTCTCTATGTAACTGGACTGCATGTGACATCACCAAAACCAGTTGACATGACAGCACAATTACAAGTAGCCTGATAGCAACACATTCCATGCTAGATAGCAGCTTCTACTTCCTGTTTATTACAGGCAAGAACAGCATGGAAATCTGAAATTGCACTTTGCGTTCACTTCGAACCAGCAAATGGAAACACACCTAATTCACATTTTCTTTTTTTCCTATTTGACATTTAGAAAGTTAATTCAAATTTCACACGACTATCGAATGGAACTATGACTGTTGACCCAGAACTCCCAGCCCCGGGTCAGCTCGGGTAGGAAGCATTTTGAATTGGTAGCCAGGCTCCAGACCTGAACCCAACTGAAAATTAGAAACTCGGGAAAACTTAAAAACCTGGAGAAGATTGGACCAAAATCCAGGTCAAGAAGTCCAGGAAATGTCTGACCTCTGGAATTTTAAACAAAGGTTTCTATCCCAAATATTAGATTCTATTTTTTTTCTATTGTATCAAATATTTACTTCCTACAAAATAAAATGCTAATTACTTTTTTTTTTTTTTTAAATCATGTAAAGTGATTTTCCTGGATTTTTGTCCACCTCTGCTCTCTTTGTGATTTCAAGAGTCTGAGAAAAAAACAAAACATTTATGTAAAATACGTTTTTTAAACTTATCCTCTGTGACTGTAGCCGTTGCCTGCAGTAGATACTCTGAGTGAACAGCCATGACACACATGCTTTTAATCCGCCATCTTAAGCTGGTAACCCTGGAACTCTTGCTGGTTGTTTCACTTTTGCTCCTCAGCTCAGCTGCTAAAAAATTTCCCTCATGGGCCATAAGGGGCGGGGTTCAGGTGTATGATGTGTTCAAAGCATGAAAGAAATATCCAGCTTTGGGCAAATTCATGGACAATTTTTTTGCCATAGGAAATGCAAGCTCATTTCATGTGGAACAAATCACGACGCATTAAAGATATTTGTTAAAGACCGCCCGGTGTTGGCTACAATCCTCAGAGATGACAGGCGAAGCGGTGACATGAAAAGTCTTTAAATATTGCCAACGAGCAGTTTCCCTCACCCCACCTCGCTGTGAAGAGCCAGCTGAGGGACATCGGGGGTCAGAGGTCGAGGTACTGAAGTGGAAAATTGTAGCGCCTTTTCCCCAGGGTCCTTAAGAGGATAAGAAAGGAACTCTTCAAAAACAATAAACGGCAGCAATTTCAAGGTGTCCTACGCACTTCACAGCAGCGGATTGATCTGGCTGGTTTAGCCCAGAGGAGGAGACGCTGACTGCTGCCTCCATTCAGGGCCTTTCATGTTTCACTGCTATGTTTTTTTTTTTTACCTTGTTGATGACTTGCCCCGTCTCTGTATTGGCCCAGGCGAAGCTGAAGCCGCCGCCTGTCCTGTGTAATATGCTTGACGCACGCCCGGCAAACTTTATGATGAACACTGAAAGACGGCTATTGCTTAAAATCTGTCTTCACAGGAGGCTTGGAAGCAAATACCTTCTCCACTTTGACAAAGAAAAACTGCATTTTAACTTATTTTGGAGTGTTCTTTTGTTTTGAAATTGGACAACGAAGAATGACTTGGTCACAGTGTGACCGCTGAACATGTCTTATCTGCTGTGAACAAACTGATTCTCTATTGTGAATAAAAGCAACGAACGCAACCCCTGACATCAACATAGAGATGCATTGATCCGATATTGATATCTGAATCAATCCTGATATAGAAAACAATTCAACAAATGGTATCGGTCACAATGTGCCTGATGCATAAGGGCAGATCTATTCAGCCTAATTCTGTGTTTTCTACTATGAGCGACATCTAAGTTTTTATATTTACATTATATTTATAATTCCTAATTGCCCTTTCTGAACCATTTGAAAGAAGGTTTGTTACGGCTTACTTTTGTATGTTTGACCAAGTTAGTCAACCTTTTGTTTTTGTCAGTTTCTGGGTCTTTATTATTCAGTTTCCATTGGCCGTTTCACTGACTGAACAAATGAATGTTGTGTTGTTTTCACAAGGTTGATAAAGCTTGTGAAGCCAGTGGTGTGGTTAAGTGTGCTGGTGCAGAGTTATCAAATAAATATGTAATTCAGTACATTTACGTTTGCTTTCAAAAAACCGAAACATTTTCAGTCAGTTCAGCTGTTTCTCTCTTCCGGATCAATACCTCCTATACCTGGATTGGTATCAAAAGTGAAGAAAGTGGATCGGTGCATCCCTGGTAATAAATCAACATGTTACTGCCTTACCATTTATTAGTTCGTCCTGTGAAGGAGATTTGGTGAACTCTAATTGAGCCATGACGTTCAAAATGGCGTCCTGTGAGGAGTGATGAGGCTTTCCTCTGGTCTCCTCTCTTAACCCAACAAACTAGGTGAGAATTTCTGCCGCCATCTTCGTTACCCAACTTCTGTTCTGATAGCATGAAGCTAACATGTGGATTGAACATGTAACTCTGTAGCTTTTGCATGTACGTGGACGTGTTTGGGATAAAAACTGTGATGCGTCTGGCAGATCTCCCTCCCAGCACGTCTTCACTGAAACCCCTCAATTGTTCATGTCGGCTTATCTGGGAGATGTAGCATTATCTTCCATGGATACATAAATCAGTTTAATACCAGGCCACTGGCTGCAGAGTTCTGGCCTTCTCTCCAGCTCTGCGTCTGACTGATAATTATGAAGAACAAAGACATGCAGTTTACATACGGTCTGCCATTCAGGTCCAATGTCTCCAGCTGTCCTGAGCCGAGCCTTTGTGCTAATCTACGCCCTGGGTAGCAGTGAGTGGCTTCTTGTGGATTGGCATGATCATGGCAGTCTGTGTCCCTAAGCACAGGCTACTGCCTAGGTGAGTGAAAAGCGTGCTCGTTTGCTTCGGACCGAATGGAAAAAGGAGGAGGAGGCAGAATGTTGGCACTTTGGACGTGGAGAGAGTTTCATTGTTCAAGGACTTTTCTGATGTCTGGGATCCTGGTTACACATTTTGTACTGGGACAAAAGATAAGGAGACGATAACTCCAAGACATGTACATTTGTGTTGAACATCGCGTTTTCTGATGTACAGTATATTGCCTTTATTAACTTATTATTAGTTATAGTTCTATAAAAATCTGATATGTGGTTCAGTTACATTTCCCTCTCCTGCCTGTTCTAAATATTTTAAAAGGAGATTCGTCTAAACAACCATATCAGTTGATTTAAAAATGGTTAGGCTATATTTATATAAAACGGAAATCTTTTTTTGTTTGTTTTGTATTTCCAGAGGGTACCTGCATTGATTTCATGTTTCATGCATGAAATAATTAATATTTCTGCTATAAAAATAGGGCGACTAGTAAACAATTTAGGAAGGCATTTTGCAAGATTTGTCCTTTTCTGTTTTCAAAGGCTGCCCGCTTTCAACACAACATACAGAGTAAGCCATGTATAATGATAGATAAAAGTAACCAATGTTAGCAATATGGCCCAAAATAAATACCACCATATAGTTTGGATTTCTCACAATATGCCATTTAATATATATTTTAAAAATGGCACTTTATCTCTTTATAATAATTTTCTACCCTTTGATGCAGCTGTGAACAATGGGTCAGAAAAGGTTTTCCCATAATCCATCAGTGATGGTTCATTTGAGAGCAAATCATGAGAATTGGCTGCGACTGGAGAGAAAAATCATTTACTTAATAACCAAACGTGGTTTTCCTGAGCATAAGATTTCTCTCTTCAAAGATTTTAATTAATGACTTCGTTTGTGATCATCAGATTGATTTGATTTGCTTTGTCTCAAAGAAACTTGACTGGAGGAAAAGGATTTTGTTGTTACTAACATAAGTAAGTCTTCTAATTATTTCAATTTTCACATTTCTTAAAGTCCTGGGTGAGGCAGGAGGACCTCACCCTGCACATATCAGCAACCATTTTTCATCCAGATTTATTAATGAATCTCAGGCATGTTGATGCCTACGGGTGTTTTGGACAAGTAACTTATTTTTTTTTTCGCCCAAACTCCAAAGCACCTGAACCACTTCTGTTGGGTTTGTGTCGCCCACCAAGCCCTTACACTAAACGTTTAGCTCAGATCTCAGATTATTTATTTATTTTTATCCAATTTAGCATTGAATACTGATCAAATCATTATAATGAGGGGCTTAAACCCTCATGTTGACTCTGAGAGCAGTAGCCTAAATGTAAGGGGGAATTTTTCTGCCATATTCCAAGAGCACACATGTTCAGTCTGAACAAAACTTTTAATGCTTTTGCTTACACTGAAGTCCTGCTTTCAAAATGAACATGTAAGCAAAAGTATTAAAAGTTTCAGAACAAAACACCTGAAATCCTGCTCTCGGACTGAAAATGTGTGCTCTTGGATTAAGGCAGGAAGATTCCACCAAGCCAGCGGAGAGCTTCGCAAGCGAAGATTTGCTCCGAGCAGAGGCCAAGTGTGAGCGCGAGGAGAAGTCTGAGTGCAATCATCACAAGTTGTGAGATGAAAGACGTGAAGTTCTGCACTCAAAATAAAAATGTAAGCAAAAGTATTAAAAGTTTTGAGAACAAAATACATGAAATCCTGCTCTCAGGCTGAACATGTGTGCTCTTGGATAATGGCAGAAAATTTCCCCCATATAAATGTCGCCTTTAATGTTATCCCCCCACTCAACTGGCTTTACTCAAAGAATTGTTGGGTTTCTGTCAGATCAATCCTTGTTTCCATGTGTACTGTAATTACAAATGACACAATTAATCCATAAAATCATTGGTCCTCTGAGTGATTGAGTAATGTGATACCTGGGGGCCAAGATATGGATTAATGTCGTCAACGTTTCTCTTGCAGCACTGGAGCAACGGGGGATGATGAGAGCGTTCTCTAAAACCAGGACTAAATCGAACCGTGAGTTCTTATTTGTTAGATCAGACTTGCTAACAACAAATATAAGGTAATATGCGGTGAAGTCAGGAGTCTGTAATGATTTAAAGTGTTTGCTTTTTAAAGTCTGCTATGAGAAACAAGTGAGAAGAGTAATATCTCAGGAGTATTTGTGCCAAGTTTGTATCAACATTTGAAAGATTGTGTCACTGATCTGCTCCACTAATCAGGAGGTTAGGCAACGATCATGGCAGGGGAGAGGTTTGAAGAGAGATAACGTTCTGAGTAAAATAAAACAAATCCTGATTAACGGTCTGATACTTCTGAGCTGAGCTTTACCCTAAACATGCATCGGATGAATACCGCTTACTGTGTATTGCTTCCTGTTTGACTAATAAATCTTCCCAATCTTTTTCCTTTTTTTTTTTTGTCTGTCATTGCCTCGAACCCATGAGTTTGTCTTTGTTGAAAATGTTTGGATGTTTGGAGTTCTTACCACATGGTCACAAGCCATGAAGCATATTTTGTTTGATGGCATTTTGTGACCGCGACAACAGGGTGGGTGGCCTGCACAGCTGAAGCACTGCGCAGATTCTCAGTTTAAATGCCGTTCTAAAAAAATACAGCGACCCGAATTTGAGACGTCAGGATTTAAATGGCTCACAGTCGACAACCATCAAAACATGCAGTTATATCTCGACAGATCATTAAAACGATGATGATGGTCCTCATAAGTCAACACTGTCTTCAAAGGCGAGGAGACAGGAAGTAAATAAATGACGATACTGTGGCCAGCTGCAACATGCGCAACAGGATGAAATACCTCCAACATCCTCAGCATACAACAGATTAGTACAAATGTAAAGTGTCTGATATGTTGCTTGGCGACGGTGTTGACTCTTGAGTTGGTAAACGTAACGTTAAACTCCACCACGTCCTGGTTATTGTATTAATGTTGGCGTCATACTGTATGAATAAACTCCATCTCATACCAACACTTACAGTCACATTCAACAAATCAGAACACGGGTTCCGACGAGGCTCGCTTGTCAGATTAAAAGCGCATTTTGATAGTAAAATATAGTGACATATTTTTCATTAGACCCACGTTAAACCTTTTTTTATTACACTGTTATTTCTGCTTTTTTTGGTGTGAAATAATACTCTAATTATCATGTTTTCATAAACTGTAAGCAGGAATATTATCATAATCAACACGAATAAATACAAACTTGGTGTATTTAATCTATGTGAATTAAGTACCTGAAATAAAGAAAATCCAGCATTGAGTTGATGTTTTTTTTTTGTTTTTTTTTTGCTTTTCTGAAAAGTAGTGGAAATAATGGTAGTGTCTGTGAAGTTACAGTTCATTAAACATGCATGGATTAATCAATAGAAAAAAAACAAAAAAACAACCTAAATGGCCAAAGTTATAACAATCTGAAACAGACTCCACTGTTCTATCAGCATTAGAAAATGACTTGAGTCAAGAAATCAAGTCATCTGTTGATCCATCGATCCGTTTAATCATGTTTGGGTTTGTTTTCCATGTTTTCATCCTCACTGAATCTCTACAGATCAACAGGAAACACTTTGAAGCTTTTCCTTTTTAAGGCTAGAGACCTTGTTGACCTATTCTTTTAATATCCAAAGTTCCTTTGAAATTGAAATGAACTGTTTAAAAAAAAAACAAAAAAACTTCATGCATATAATTCATACATTAAACACAAGCGCCACACTATTTCTGTTTTTTTTTTTTTTTTTTTATCTGCCTACAGCTAAAAGGAGAACATTATTCCTCTCCAGATGTATTGCATATGGATGAATGAACAAGTGCTGGAGAGAGATCAGGCGCTACCAGCATGCAAAAGGTAAACTAATCGCTCTAAAATTAATATGACCGAGATCAGCAGTTTTCCTGGTTTCTGCTAACAATACGCCTGAATGCTGGATTTCAGCCAGGACTGGCTTCTGAGAGGTGATGCTGCTTAGCTTGTTCACTAGCAAAGCAGCAAACAACATTTGCCTTACCTCGCAAAACATCTTTAAAAAAGGGAAAGGAGACCAAAATGTGCAGTTGTGGTGTGGTTTTGTTAAAGCTGCAGTATATAACTTTTAGAAAAAAAAAATGTTTTTTGTTAGTTGTTTTTTTTTACGTATTTGTTAATTCTGTCACCGTGTCGTAACAGTGTAATATGACACAGATAGTTGGTGAGAAGAGCGATCTCTTCCACCTCCATCCTGTGCTACTACAGCGCTTCCGGTCAACAACAACCAATCAGAGCCAGGAGGAGGGTCTTAGCGCTGTCAATCAATACTGCTAAATGTGCTAACGGCAGAGAAACAACTTACAGTTGCAGGAAAAACGTTCACAGCTATGCTAACTAGCCTTAGCATTCACGACAGGCTCTGCTGACTGGGAGAAGCTGTAGCGCTCCCTACTCTCCTCCTGGTTCTGATTGGCTGTTTTTGGTTAGCACTGGGAGTACTGGGAGGAAATAGGAGATTCTTGTTAAATGTAGAACATGGCACACACTGCTAAATCTTGCAGCTCCCATATAAGTACAATAAAAATGGGTCAAGCCTTTATTTATTGTAATTTTGATGAATATGGCTTATAGATATTGGAAACCCAAAATGCAATGTCTCAGTTATTTTTGATTGTTATATATGATCAATCAAAAAAAAAAAATCTCTGTTTGGTTTTCATGTGAATTTTCTGGATAAACGTCGCATGTGGAGAAAACAGCTTTGAAGCGAATTGTCACGCTCATTTTTTATTTCTTTATTTTTTTTACATCATGAAGTTTTATTACACTTTCTAGAGCCGCTCTTCATGGAGATAAACACCAGAGGATGACGAAGGATCGACTTGTTACCATAATAATGTGCTTAACAAGCCATTCCCATGTCTCTTACCGGTAATGAGTGGAAACAACAAACGTCTCTCTTCGTCAGCTTATTCGGGAGACCCTTAAACCTCAGTGTCACTTTTCAGATTCCTTCAAAATCTCATTAGCGGAGTCTGAGACGAGACGCAGTGGGGTAGATGGATAAGCAATCAAATGAACAGGAAGACGGCCGACTGAGGCTGCCAGTTAATGTGCAGGATGCAGGCATTATAAAAATGAATCCGAGGCGGTTTAGGAGTAAAAGTGCCAGTTGTTCCATTATCAGCCTGCAGCACTATAATTAAATGCCCGGTGATTGCCATTTACCAGTGATGACCTGCGGTCTTGATTCCCTCCGCGGCGGAGGAGCGGAGGAGTTCCGGCGGGTCACCGCGGCTCTCGGCCGGTCGGAGCGGGTAGTGGTTCGGCGCTAATAGGGGCGTCACCGCAGCGGGCAAATAAGGCAGCGCGTAATTGGCGGTCAGGGACACATTTCAATGACACCTCCAATGGAGGCGTCTGCCACACTACACGACACAAAAATAAAGGAAAGAAAATAGAGAAGAAAACACGGCGCTTGGACGAACTGGCATGTGTGCCTCTCAGTGGCAGTCGATCAGGGGCGCAACTACATATTTTTGAGGTGGATGCCATCATCTCATCCCCCAACATAAACCTGTACAAGTGAACCAAAGAGCCTCTTCTGTTAGCCTGTCTAGAACCTCCTATGAGCTGCAGGTCTCAGGCTTTTTGTTAGCATGTTTTCTATCATTCTTATAGCTTGATAGGAAGCCTGATCCAAACTGGCAACCCACATTAATAAAATGGTGAAATAATATTGACCACAAAACACTGTATTTATAAAAGATATCAATATTTTTCCTACACAATCCTAACAAACGTTTTTAATGTTCTCGTCACAATATTTATTTACTATTAATCTATTTCTATGATTTGTTCTTTAAATTGCCATCTACATTATTTTTCGGTCTCAGGGAATGATTGAGGGATGAAGAGACTGATGTCTGGTTCTTTAGGTTCTGACGGGTCCGCGGTTCCTCTCCTGATCCATTCTGTCTGATATCAAACCCACTGAGCGCCACTGAATGTCAAACTTCACTGTAATTGTTTAGCCTGGAATGTGTGTCTTCCCACTACCATCTGTATTTTTGCCAGAGGTTTCACATCTAAGCACGGTGTTTTATCGGGTGGACATTTTAAAAAGACTCAGGTTGATAGCAGCTCACTGCGGCTGCGTAGTGGTAAGTCGATGGTAAGCAGACCGCCTGATCATTGTCTGCAAACTGCTCCTGTCACGGCTACTCTCGCTCCAAAATAAATAAATAGGTAAATAAACAGAATGCCAGAGTAGTTTCTGAGGAGTAGGTTCTCAACACACTCGAAATAAAAAAAAACCTCGCGGAGAGTTTTCTGGTTCAGCTTTACTTCTAAAAGTGACAGACATTCTCCGAGTTGATTTCATACAAAACTCAAGTGTAAATGTTACTTTTGTGGAAGAAAAACTGTTTAACTTCTTTACTGCGAACAATCGGGTCAACCACAGCAGCTGGATCTTCTTGTTAATCACAGCAGGAAGCCCTAAAAAAACAAATAAACAAAAATAAAAAAAAACAATAGACCTACCATTTGTAATCATTAGCATAACTGGATCAATAACATTTATCATCTTGTAAATAATACATTCATGTACACAATAGGCTCCAGCAGCTGCACTGTCTCTCTGAGGGGATTCGAGGTTGACTCTGGCTGCGTCACATCGGGGTTTTGGAGCCCCTGTTTGCGTCTTTTCGGTCCCTCGTGCCGCAGACAAGTCAGCGCCAGCGAAATTGAAAAAAAGTTCCAGACATGCAAAGGGCAAACTCATCAAGCTCAGAGTTACAGCAGGCCAGGAAAACACAAAAGCTAAGAGCAGGATTATTCCTTCTTACTGCAGAACAATGGGCCGACTGTGGAGCTGATAAAGTGTTAATCACAGATGGTTTGTGTTTTTTCCTCTGTTGGGACTCGTTTGGTGTTTACTGTTGAAGTTATACACCAACTATTCTAAGCCGTCGGTGCTTGTCACTACCACAAGCACTGAGAAGTGCGATGTGGCATAAGAACTTTATTAATTTTCTATACCGCCTGTGTAACCTCGATGATTGTGATCGGGTACCAGCTCAGTTCAAATCAGTTCTGCGTTGTGTGAATAAGGGCCAGGAGACAGGATGAGATGAAACGCTGTTTATCAGAATATGGACTGATCAGGACTCAGGTCCATCACAATTCAGCGGGTGCAGCAATTTACGAGGAAGAGCATTTTTCATCTGTTAGCATCAAGCTAACAGAACATTTTACCAGTGTTAAGCTCAGTGAACCTCCTCGCGCCCATCTCTCAGGAACTGGCCACGAGATGTCTGTTCACTATATTTATTACTGCCAACCACCAGGAGGGGGTGCTGTTTCACCCATTACACATCAACCCAAACTTGGAAGTAATCCATCCATCCATCCATTTTCTGTTCACCCTTTGTCCCCTTGGAAGTAATGACAAGTGGAATTCTATACAATATTAACTATGTTACACTTGCCACGAGGTGAGAGACAGAGCAACCTGGAGATGTGGGAAGTCCAGCGCAGTCCGACACAGAGATACATGAGACAAAAGCATTCACACACAAACACACACGGGGCAAGTTGAAAGACTACTTAACCAAGCATGCATGTTGTGTGATTAGAGCATTGTGGATGGGAACGACGTTCAACTGTCCCAGATTCCTGCAGCTGCAGAAATCTCTGGAAGTCACTTATGATCAATAAAAAAAAAGAATAATAATAAAATAAAATAAATAAACAATGCTAAAGCCTGGTTGGGGCACAAGTAAAGCCTGGTGGCCCGCCAGGCTTATAATATACTGTGGGAAACCCTGTTCTCTCAAGGACTCAATTTTAGAGAACCAGCAGTGTCCATTATTACAAAAAAATGTCTTGCAACTTTCTACTATTATGCTAAATGTTTTTTAATAAACCATATTTGATGGTAAATATAGTTCACGTTGAGAACTCTAATCCTGCCTAAGGCACCAACATGGCTGCCTCTGTCGGCGTTTCTGATCGGCGGTGCTTTTCTCTGTAGTGGTTTCATCTTCCCAGGTCACCTGGCATCATTGTCACCATCATAGATGGAATGGAATCACTCTTGATCGCTTTTCACTATTGACAATATTCCTATATTAGTGATAACAATAATAATAAATGGTTGTTATTAAAGTTGTTTCTGCACCTTTCATGCTTTGAAATTCTCTCATCTAATTTCTCATGTGCATAAATGACTTGTCTGTCCCGTCTCTGGAATGTAGAGGAGTTTTACCAACATTAAGGCTTTTGCTCTCGCAACATATTCAATTCAATTAAAAGAGCCTTAGCTCTTAGTAGGCCGTGTATTAATTAATACATCTGAATGCAAAATGGCTGCCACTCCTCCACCTCGTGCTGTACTTTGAGGATTGTAAAAATGTAAATAATTAGAAGAGACTGTCTCATTCATGCTAACATAATCCTCTTGCTTCAGCCGTGTTTCTGTGAGACAAAACAAATCAGCAGGATTACAACAAATGAAGTCATTATTATTAATTCTTTGAAGACAAAGGTCTTATGTTCGATAAACCTCATTTAACTGAATATGTCAAATCGTTTGTGCGTCCGCTCCCTTTGCACGTGATAATTCTGATCCCGAGACGTGAAACTTTAAACTTCAAATTGGATTTCTTTTTTTGCCGATACGTTGACCTTATATTGCCGTTGCTTTATTTAAGCACGTATAAGCAACGCAAGGAAATAATTCACAAACTGTCAAGCAACACTGCGTGAACCAGAAATCTGTTAAAAGCCTCAGAAGAAAACACTCCGGCTCATAAAAACTCTCTGTCATGTCATTGACACGAGAAACGTCTCTCTCTGTTTGGCGTCGCTCAACTTTTTCCTTCAAGCGCTCTTAAATTTTTAAAGGTGAAAATCCTAGATTAGCTTTTTTTGGACTCTGCTCCAGCCCCCCTGGTCCCGCCATTCTGTGATTCAGCACTGCTCCCGACTTTGTCGCAGGACAGCGATTCCTTTATCGCCATGCTGATTCCGGCGCCTCGTCTCCTTAATTAACAGTGGTTGTGTCTTTTTATGTTGACATCCCCAGGCTGCACTTGAATGCAGCTTCGTTCTGTGTTTCTCCTTTCTTTGCATTAAAATGAACAGTTTTCTGGAGAATTGCACTAGCGCAGCTTGCATCAGGTCCTCCTGAGCTAATAGGGGTATCAGCAGTTGCCTGCATCGGAACACATCAAAGTGAATAATTCCCTCTGAACATGAAATCTGAGTGCACACAGCGGGCAGCCAAGAAAACACACACACACACACACACCCACACGCCTACACTCACACACACATTCCTGTGCACGCCCACACGCAGACGGGGGCATGAAGCGGGCACAATGGAAGTTCTAGCTTCTAGTTTTCACACAGCTATACTATGGATGTTAATGCAGCTCCTGTTATTGTGCAGAAACAGCCGGCGAAGCCATGAAGTGACGCATCGACTCCAAGTGTAAAATGTGGTGTGTTTTAAACTTTTAATGCGATTGCGTGGCTCGTCACATATACAGGTGGCTCTCAATAAGTTGGAATATTATTGAAAAGTTAATATATTCCATTTCGTCAATATGCAAAGTGAAGCACTGTAGAATTTATTTACACATACACTGATGTTTTTAGCTTTCGTTTTTGTTAATCATCATGATGTTCAACTTATAGTAAATTAAAACCATGACTTAATTTTTTTTTGAATATTAAAACATTATATTAGACCAACAAGATCGACACTAACAGGGATAAATGAGCATTTATACTTTTTCCCTTTTGGTTCTGAGTCCAGTCTTTTTCCTCTTTTGCAAACTGAAGTGTTTTTCTCCAGTTAGCTTCACAGATCGCTGGGTTTCTTACGGCTGTTTCAGTCCCGATCCCTTCATTTCTGTTTCCATACTGCGAGTGGAAAGGTTCTTACTTTTCCTTTTGAACATCGTCTCAGCTCTAGAGTTTTACTTCGATCTTATTTCACCAGACGTGCAAACGAGCAAGGCCAGGCAATTTTATTTATGGGGCACATTTTCAGCAGCGAGGCAATTCAAGGAGCTTTCCATGATTAGAAAGAAAAAAAACAACAACAAAAAAAAACAGCAAAAAGCTAAAAAATTATCTTCAGATTCAGATTCAGGTTTATTCAAGTACCAAATGGGCAATTAATATTACAGGAAGTATAAAGACATAAAAACGATCAAAAGATAAAAAGGATAAAACAATAACATTTACCAAAAAAACCCCATCAAATATAAATGGATACATGATAGGAAGAGTACAGCAGCGTACATGTCAATCGACAGTTACTACTAACACCAGTAATATACTTTTGGTCATATCGCCGTTATTCCAGCTGTTATTAATCAAAGCCAGCTGTTAACAGGTGGGTTTTTAGTCTGGAGTTAAAGGAACTCGGTGTTTCAGCTGTTTTGCAGTTTTCTGGGTAGTTTGTTCCAGATTTGTGGTGCCTAGAAGCTGAATGCTGCTTCTCCATGCTTGCAGAAGCAGCAGAGCAGAACCAGAACCAGAAGACCTGAGAGAGCTGGAAGAGCAGGTTGCTAAGACAACAGCAGGTCTTTAATGTATTGTGGTGCTAAGCCATTCAGTGATTTATAAACTAACAGTACTTTAAAGTCTATTCTCTGAGCTGCAGGGAGCCAGTGTAGTGACTGTAGAACTGGGGGGAGGGTGATGTGATGTCATGTATTTTCTAATCCCTAATTCTACATAGATCAGCCTAGCATAGACTCATAAGGCTGCTTCCTTTTGGCCCAGGTGCATATAAATCTAGAATAATAACTGCTCAATAGAAACTGTTGCTGAAGGTGACTCTCTGATAGTGACTGATCAAAATTGGGCCAAGTCACCTTTTAAATACATGCTAAATGACAATACGTCATTTCTGATTCATGATGCAGAGGATTTAATCACACAAGCAATTCTCACACCAACCAGTAAGCCTTACAGCTGAATATGACCTGACAGGAAAGATTTTTCCAGCCAAGGACACGTTGGATGTTATGCAGCCACGATTGTTGCTATGCTGGATATACTGTATATATCCTGCTTCTGTGTTTTGTTCTTGAATGGATAGAAAAATACGTCGAGAAAAATTGGACACAGTAGTTTAGTGAAGTCGTTTGTTTTCACCCTTAAATAAATGAATCAACTGGTTTAGCATCGCTGAATTATGTCGATGAAAAGGAAAATGCTTTTTAAAGATCATTTAAAATATATATTGTTTTGAGACACCTAATTAAAATAATTTCAGTTTGAGATTAGACAAATAAGCTTCAGTGACCTAACTTATTTATGACAATTTGAGTAAACACACTTTTAGCTGGCTGCTTACTGCATGTTTTTGGTGACACCTTATTTGTAGGGGTGTGCATAAGACTGACATTACACAGTCATAAACATGATACAACACCAGTTATGAACATGAAGGAGTCTCCATGAATGTTATTATTTGCCGAATGAAGTGTCATTTGGTAAATAATGACACTTTTAACACAAGTATACATTAAAAGTTACACTAAAAGTGCATTAAAAGTATTACCTTAGCATTATTTGGTAAATAATTACATTTTTATTCAAAGTTGCATTAAAACGTGCATTAAAAGTCAATTGTGATTTTGCATAAAAAGTGTCATTATTTTCCAAATGACACTTCATGACAACAGTCATAAAGCATTCATGGAGAATCCTTCATGTTCATCACAAATGTTACGTTTATGACAGTGTAATGTCAGTCTTATGCACACCCTTTCAAATAACGTGCTACCGTTCTTATCCAACAAAAGACAATGATGTTACTTCAACCAAAACAAAGTTAAATTTAGCTAAGTTGAATTGGATTTCCCTTCTACACATATGCTCTACCTTACGTTGGTCAATCCTATAAAATCACAATAACGGACACTAAACTCTGTGGTTGTAACATTACTAAATGTAAAAAAAACAAGAGATGTACATAAAATAACAAAGGCTGTTCAATTGTGATTTTTAGTTACGCTAAAAAGTAACTAAAATGAGCTCTGAGGCTTTCACTGGTAAAGTTCTCCTCTCTTCAAGACGCGTCTCAAACACAAAGTCACCGCGACACATTCACAGAAAAACCCACACACGTTCTGTCCTCTGACTCAACTTTCCACATCTTAATGCAAATCCCTCTTTCAGAGTCGTGCTAGAGGCATGTCGGCCCCAACAAAACGGGAGGGGGGCAGGAAGGACGGGATGAGTTCGGAGAAGGAGAAAGGAATGCCCCAAAACCCGATTTCCTCAAAAACGCCTTACAGTCAAACAAGTCCACAGAAGTTTCTGGGTCAGAATGGAAGTGAGTGACCGGAGCAGCAATCCTCATGTACAACCGTTACTCACCGCAAAAATCCTCCATGGTAGTTTAGTTTAGAAGAAGTGACATTAGAAGAAATGATAATGTAACAAACAGAAAAAAGTGTGAAGATATCTTTTTTTTAAAAAATTCAGTTCTTTCACCTTTATTTTCCCAAAAGAAAAAGAAAAGATTGACCCACTTCACGTTGAATTTGATACACATCCCAGCCACAGAGGGATGTTCTTTACGGGGGTTGAATACTTGCTTTGAATTTGAACCCATCAGGAGCGGCGTGCTTTTCACCACACGCTCACACGCCACCAGACCGCTCAGTAACTTCAACATCAGGCCACTGGCACATCTAGAACGCTGAGCAGTCGCACAATCTAGGCCTAGTCCAGACGTGTTGATGCACTTTGACCTTTCATCCACATGGAAAAAGTCATTTTAATATTACCAAAAATAATTACTGATGAGAACTCTGTATTTGTCTACATGAGATTTGGGGTCTGATGCGCCAATATATCCATATTCTTGCTTAGACATGAATCCTAATCAACATTGTCTTGTATTTTATTAACTTTATATTCTAATATGTCATTTAAAAGTATTCACACCTATTTATCTTGTATCTATACACCTACAGGTCAGGGATGAAGTTTTCCATATTCATCTCCGGTCTGGGCTCTTGCTCTGTTCCTTTCTCATCAGGATGTTGTTGGTTGTTTTTTTTCTCTCTCTCTCTCTCTAATGTTTTCTGACAAACCTCTGAGGCTTCTGTCGGAACAGCTGGATTTACTCTGAGATTACATTTCACACAGCTGGACTCTGTTTACTAATCAGGTCGTTCCTGCAGACAGTCAGTCGCGCTGGTTTCATTAAGGAGTCTGGCTGCTAACGCAGGGCGTGAATTTTTGGATTTTTTAAAATCATATGCACCGTTTTATGTTCATCTATCACAAATATAATTCCAATGAAGCACATTGAATTGCCTTGTTGCTGAAAATGTGCTGTATAAATAAAAATTAACTTACCTTTCCAATGAAGCACATGGGAGCCTGTCGTTGGTTAAAACTTAACCTGCCTAAAGAGTGAGCAAAGCTGTTCTATATCTGCTTGGCATAACTGTAATAATAATTAGACATGATTTTTTTTTTTTTTTAGGTCCTTTTAATTTAGCTCACCCAGGCGCCACAATGTAAAGCTCCTGCAGGCCATCGGCCATGCTTCCTCTTTGGTCATGGTCGGTTCTGCTCCCACAGAACGGGCCGCTCCCCGCTGCGACGGGCTGGCAGCGTTGAGCCCCTGCAGCAGTGCTGCTTGTTAGATGAACTCTCTGTAAACCCTGTGTGCACTTCTACCTCGCTGCGGCGCACAGAGCCGTGTCAACCGCTCCTACCTCATTTTCATCACTTCCCTTTGCGGGGAAACTTTGATTCAATTTAATTAGCATTGCCCGTGCCACGGTAACCTGAGAAGGAAGGTATCATCCTCTGGTGGCCTTAGTGGAGTTTGATACTGTGGGGCTCGTATGTTAATATGCGAGTGCATGCATGTATTATAAATTGCCACAGATGTGTCAGACAGCTGCCGGGGAGTTTGGGGGGAGGGGGGAGAGGAGCGGCAGACCTCTGAGGTTCTCTGCTCATGGCTGATGTCGACATGAGCCCCTCTTTCCAAGCCCCTCTTCCTGGAGTCAGACAGAGCACAGCCACATGCACTCAGGGCTCCACATAACCACAGAGTTCAGAGCTCCCATTCAAAAATATGCAAATTCACTCAATCACCTTCTAGGACAGTTCCAGAGGAGGATGACAGCAAAACACAAGCAGTGCACATGCTTGGATGTATTCAATTCGTGTGTGTGTGTGTGTGTGTGCGTGTGTGTGTGAGTTTTCATCTGATTTTGTTGTTGAAACAAACTTATGAGGTTCCAGAGATGATTTCATTTGGAGCCTCGGGACACGGCTCAGGCAGAAGAGTGGAATGAGTGTAATGTTGGAAAACTCCCCTTTACTCCTGTGTGACATCAGACTGGCTGCCGCCGCCGCCGCCGCCGCTGCTGGCTCTGAGGTACCTGAGAACTTTTCCCACAGATCTGTGTGATCTGTGTGCTGCAGATTCAGCAGATTGCTCAGTTACTTTGTGTCCAATTTAAAAAAAAGTTCATTATGCTCACCATTTACAATATAAAGCAGGTATTCACAGAGGAGCTCAGGTACAAACCAGAAAAAAAAAAATAGTAATTTAAAAGTACCATGTCAGCTGGTTGAATTAAATGTAATGTAAATAACATAGTGCTTTCATTTTGTTTCATTCAGGGTGCTATTGTATAATTGTGTCAGTAGGTGTCACTGTATGACAATGTCTAGTAACAGGAACCAGTTCATGCTGTGCCTAACCTCATGGCTGGAATGAAAATCATGTTTGAGTTGGATGACCACCGTTAAAATGCCACTACATCCTTTAAAAGGATGAACTATTGTGCTTTCATTCTGCTTACAAAAATAATTGAATACAAAATAATTTCTCACAGACTATAAATTCCTTGGCATTGCCAAGTGTCGCAGTTTTTGCCTATAGTAACGGCGTCAAACGTCGGCGCCATTTTGTCACGTAATGATGGTATGTGAAAATGTAAACCACTAAGGCTGGGCACGCAGAAGCGGAGGACGTTGTGAACGATTGATCTGCAGCTTAGGGGGAAGAAGCTGGATGGAGTGATGGAGAAGAGGAAGCTGGTTCTACTGAAGACGGGAACCAGATTTATTGAGCCGTGTAGTTCAGGAAGCAACGATGACTCCAACGTTTCTGGGGAGGATAATAGGAGCCGTCACCTATTAAATAATAAACAGAAACAGATATTCACCTTTAATTCTGGTTTAAGTCAAATAATCCAGTTACTTTAAGGGAACTGGGTCAAGTTCTGCTTGTGTTCCAGCGTATGAAGGCTCTGAGCATGGTGTTCAGGTCCTCCTATTTCTGAGTTTTGAGTTTGATTTTTCTACTGCCAGGTGTTTCTTCTTACCACTGTAACAACAACAACAACAAAAAACCTAGCACACACCCCTACTCCACAGACACGACATTTTCAGGCACCCATACAAATAATCAAAAAGGTGGAAGGTTATACAAACAGAGGTTAATGTTTTATGAATGCAACCTGTCCGCTCTGACGCCAGAAGCAACCTTGATTTAATAAAGTCAATGAAACAAATAGGATCGCTTCAGGGGGGGTTATTTTCTGAACCCCCCCCCCCCCCCAAAAAAAAACAGTTTTTGGCTGAGTAAGTAAATAAAAAATCTAAGTCTCCCAGCGCAATGAATAATTTTGGATTTTACTGACTTTCTCATATTTCTGTTTTATTTTTCTTTCTTGGCGACATTTTTTCTCTCTGTGCGGGTTGCTATTGGAGCAGGTTGTTGTCACATTACGTAAATAAGCGCTAATGGGGTGGGAAATAAATATCACTCCACTCCTTTTTGCTTCCCACATCCTATTTTGATGGCCTGAACAATTCCCAGCCACTTCAGCAGTAAACATCAGAGGAAGAGCTGCTTCCAGCTAGAGTCATTTCCAGGTGATGCCTTGCTGCAGAGAATTACATCGCTGGATATTTTAACTTCCTGATTAATTTTTTTTTTCTCCTTTTTGATTCTCAGATGAATGCACCTCTTATACTTCTAGGTAACTTTTTTCCCCCTATGAAAACAATTCTTGCCATTCTTCCTAGCTGATATTTTGATAATTCATTCATTGCTGCATAAAGAGATTCTCAAGGTTTACTGAAATTGTGTAACAGATAAATCACTTAATAGCTCTACTAAATCAGGACTTTTGTGACTTATGATTACTCCTGGTAGTGGTGTGAAGACAATTTTTTTATGAGGACGATCACGCAAAGAAACAGAATCCTTAGAAAAGGCAAAGCTTGAATCATCAATACAAAAATTAGACTTTAATCCACTACTAGGTGGAAGACTCCATTATGAACTCCATGATACCAGATCTGCGACTTTTACAATAAGTAAAATATACATGTAAAAAACATATGAAAAAAGCAAGATTATTATTATTAGTTATAATAATAATAATAATAAATAGCTATTGTACAAGGCTGTAGCATCTTATACAATATGTTATAATATTGTACAAAAATAAAATGGTAGTTCTTGAAAAGGTCAAGAACTACCATTTTATTTCTACTTTTAGATTTTTGTTTCTTTTTAAGTGGAAAACATCAAACTTGGGCACAATTGATCAAAATTGAAAAGAAATTACATGAATTTATTCCAATGCGGTGTTATTATTATTATTATTAGTCCTTAACCCAAAGTTTGACCCCATGCCCCAGTTTTTACTTCACACAGAGCAGCACTCACTGAGTGAAGTTCACGTTGGAACACTCAGAGCTGGAGTGTCAGAGCAGCTCGTTGCCGGAGCAACGTGCTGCTCTGACAGCTCATGGAATATTATGACATAGAACATTATGTCACTCATGATGTCACTGAATCTTTTGGTGACAAGGGGCAGAATTCGTGTGAGATGTGATCATCTGTGTTGCAAACTTTTGCAGAGTTTGTCTGTGGACTTTTGAACGCTCAAGCTTTTGCGAAACAAGACTAGCCGAAAACGATTGGAAAATGCTCCAACTTGAAAATAATCCAGGATCTTCCTCCCAGCAGGAAGAAGAAAAAGAGGCAGTTTTCAGCAGAGTCTTTTCTCTTATTGAAGAAGCAAATAATCGGTTCGAGGAGCAGGAGGATTTGATCAACCAGTTGAGACAAATGGAGAAGCAAATAGCAGACCTGAAATGTAGCGAAGAAGATTACAAGTATCTCAAGGGCCAGAAATTCATTTATGGTAAGGTCAACGAACATTTAAAACGCGAGTTTCAAGTATTGAAAGAAAAACTGGAAGCTCAAGCTACCCTGAGGGACAAATGCAGAAGGAAACAGGGAGAACTTGACAGGTTAATCCAAAGCAACCACGCTTTTGAAACAGTAGTTAGGGAGTTAACTTTGAAACTAAGGAATCCCAAAGAACTGAAAGAAGAGTACCAGGCAGCGCAAGACAAGAAAGCAATCTTGAGACAAGAAAACATGTCTTTGGACATCCAGATTCAGGAGATCAGGAGACAGTTATCAATGCAAAGCCAGCTGGAAAAAGACTGCAACGAAGCCGAGGAGTATAACAGCAGCTTAGAAATGACCAACATGATTATGCAGAGACAGCTCGAAGGGTTAGAGGACAAACTTTGGGAAAAAGAAACTAAATTAATTAGTGGCTACACCAAAAAACTCCAGTCCAAAATCACCCATCTCCAAAAAGAGTACAAGGCTGAACAGTACTGGTCTGACAAACTGACACATATCAGAAATCATTGGACCGAGATTAAACAGAACAACAGCAAACTTCAGGAGGAACATGACGAGCTCAAACGTGAGGTTTGGAAAATTAGGAGGTTCAAGAACAGGAACAGTGAAATTAATTTTCTCATTCAGGCTAAAGAAGAAGAAAATGCCTCTTTATGCCTGGAAAATGAGAAGCTTAGAAAGGAACTACAGGATTTAGAAAGCACCGAGGACAAACTGGAAGGATCCAGCGACAACTTGCCGGAAGTGTTGATCTGTCCGACAATGACCGAGGAATGCAAGAGTGATCATGCCGTTTCCCCCCCGCCTGTTCCACCAGAGGAGGAGGCAGAAACCTCCACCAGCCAGGGAGGGCAAGTTACTGACAGCAAGGTTCACCAGTATCTGTCGCTGTCAGAGACACAACCCCACAGTCTGAGAGAAGATCCCGGATTTGTAGTTTCAACAGACGTCGACGCGTCCTCAGCCATCCACCGTGTGGATGAGACAATAATCACTGTGGATCAGGAGAGGCCCAGCACACATGAAAGTGAAGCACAGCTTTCCGAGCAAAATGGGTTTTGGGGAAACGTGTCACTTTACAACATATTTTTTGTCGTACCTAAAACCTTGTACAATACATTTTTTGGCAGAAGACAAGAGCCTTCGCTTCTTACCCACTAACTCACAGGTAAAAAACACACACACACACACACCCACACACCCACGCCCCTACATAGCTAACACACCTTCAAAATGATTTCACATCATGTATAACATTCAGTTGATCGGTGAATCAAACAAGCACACAGCAAATCAACCAGACAAAGAACGACAGAAAAATCACACAAACATAAAAACATAAACATCTGCAGGTTTCCTCCGGGCACTCCGGTTCAAACCGTAAAAGCACCATATCAGGTGATGGTATTTATATTTAAATTGCCCTAATAATATTCTTGATTAGCATATTGTATCATGATGATAATGATAATTGCCCTACTTATCAGCAACCTGTAATACGAACGGCAAGAAGAATCGTTTAGAAATAAGTTGTTTGAAAAGTTTAGTTAGAGCGAAACTTTTTTTAATTAAAATTTTTATTAAACTTTGAAATAAAATGCATGAAATAAAATTCATGCATTTTATTTCTTGCACGAAATAAAACGCATGAAATAACATTGGGGCATCTGTTAATTAAAAACAGATTATAGGGGTGTTAGGGTTTGTAAATAATTTATTTATTTATACAATTCATTTTTTTACATAATTTATTTTTGGTAAAAATCAAGAATATTCAGTCCACTTTTACAGTAATTGTTCATGAAGACTGTCTTGTTTTTTTTATTGAGAAACTGAGTTTGATTCTTCCAGAGTTCTATTTACAGTTTTACATGAACATAGACTTTGTTGTCATTCAACTGTATGTAAAATATGTATATTGAGCAACATTTTGTTGCAAGGCTACAATAATAGCAATATTGAAAAAATATAATAACATGCATCAATACAATCCTATGCTATAAATATATCAGTGAATATCAATTCACATCCCAGGATTAATACCACAGGATTCCTGCGACAATCCATGGATTCCCACAGGAATAGCATCACTGACCTGATCCCACATGGGATCCATGAAGATCTCACGTGGGATCCCACCGCTCTAAATCCGAAAACAACCAGTCAGAGCCACGAGGGCCTTAGCGCCGTCAACACATATATGTCACAACATATATGTAAAAATGAGGTAAAACAATGTTTTGTATAACACAGCACCTTTAAAGACGCCCCTCTAATTTTGTTTCATTTCAGAAAGGCCGTCCTTCAAAATAACAACATGTCACAACATCTTTTTTTTTTGAATCCGGCACCGCGTCACCCACCCGAGGTGGGTTCTCTACGGCAGAGGTATTCGTCTTTGGTCAGAGTTTCTGCTGGTGAACAGCAGGAGGGGAGTTGGGTAAGTCAGCCAGGACTTGAGAAAAACTTCAGAAGCTGCAACGTCCAGGTGGGCTTTGTAGCCCCCCTCTCTGTGGTCTCAGTCTGTCTATTGTTTGAGTGGCGATATACTCAATTTGGTCCACTTTACTTATGAGACGGACGTACACTCTCCCACCCATGCACCGACATCTTCACACCCACATACAGATGAGGAAGAGGCTCCTCTCTCAGCCTGCTCTAAAAGCCCTTGGCGCTGCTTGTTTACCCTTCACTGTGACAGCTTTGTGTGTTGGCGTGTGTGTGTAGATCTGAGGGGCGAGATATTGCGTGTCAAGTGCTCTCGAGGGCTACACTATCATTTCTGAGTGTTATCACACCATCCTACTTCCCCGGGGTAGGCTGTCTTTCTTTTTGGCTTTTTTTCTCTTTAATACACACACTCTGTTTTCTGTCTGTCTCTCTCTCTCTCACTCACGCACACACACACACACGCACACCCCCACCGACATGCACACACATTAGATGTACGCACAGACTCAGTAGGAAGTCCAGACAGTGTTTGCTCAGTGAAGTGTAAAGTCAAAGAAAAAAAAAAAGTGTATGCAGTAAGTTGGTCAGGGTACACACACAAACACACATAAAAGTTTGTATTTCTACCCATAATAGAAAAGTGGAAAGATTTCCATTCATTTCAGTTGCCCCATTTCTATCCAACCACAATAATCCAGCAAAGCACATTTAACTCTGTCCTAAACTTAGGTTTACTTTACAACATCGCCTTAATTCAACTATACCCTAACACTAATCCCCCCCCGCCTACAAGAGTACTGGTCAGAACCAGTCAGAACCAGATCACACATCCCTCTACTTCTACCCAACACACAACTTTCTGTTGACTTCCATTCATTTTAGTAAGTGCCTTTATGCCCAGATATTTCCTTAACCCTAAACCTATAAACTATCCCTAACCCTAACTTTAACCACACCTTATTTCACACCATACCTCTGAACATAAAGCTGCTGTATGGAACTTTTATTTTAAAAAATATATATATTTTTACATATTTGCTGAAACAGTCAATATGTCGGGACAGTATGGTGTGAGATAGCTAATCTGTGGGGAAAAAAACAAACTTCTCTTCCAGTGCTAACTAAAAACAACCAATCAGAGCTGCGATAAGCAGTTTTCCAGAAACGATAACTTGTTTCTCTGCCATTAGAACACAGAGCAGTGAGTACATGAGGCTCATTGACAGCACCTAGACCCTCCCCCTGGCTCTGATTGGTTGTGAATTTCGTCATATTGGCAATAGCAGCTCAGGAAGGAGGTGGAGGAGATTGATCTTGTCACAGATCATCTGTCCAATAACGTACTGTCACCACATGGTGACAGTTTTAACAAACATGTAAAAAAAAAAAAAAAAACATATCTTTACAAAAGTTAGATACAGCAGCATCGGCCTACTATACAAAAATAGCTGCAAAAATAATAAACAAAACAAAAATTACAAGATACCACCTAAAGTTGTGTGAAAGTTGTGTATGGTGTGCTCCTTTCCTGATTTCTTTCTCTTTTTTTGCATGTTCGTCACATGTTTTCAGAACATCAAACCAATTTAAATATATTAGTAAAAGATAAAAACTGCATTTTTTAAATGACTGTGTTTAATTTAAGGGAGAAAAAAAACAACAAACCGACATGTAAATAAGTATCAGAATTGTTTACCAACGTAACATAAAAACAAAATTAAACACTTTTCTCATAATTATAAATATTTTTGCTATTTATTCAAAAAAACATTGTTTTAGTTTTCCACCAAACTCTGGAGGGATACTATGGAGTCCTAAAGAAAACGATAGAAAACTTCAGACATTTCACAACGAGATATTAACATACATGGAAAAACCTTAGGAAAGCCTTAAATAATAGCAGAAAGTATGATAGCAACCGTAAGAAAAACTTACAGTATTACAGTAAGTGATCAGTACCTTATTGTGAGAGAACGCAAAACCTAATGCAAGGGAACGCAAAAGAGAAAAAAAGTCCTCCATGTCCCCTAGGGGACTCCGTAGACTACAACCAGTCACCAAGGCAACAGTTTGAAAAAACGGACTTCAGCTGTAGAGAATATGCTGTCAGAGTTGGTGGAAGACACAGAAATGCCTCTCATCTAAGTTGATAAGATTGGCATTGGTTGGAATGGGAGGCAGACATTTACATAAATGGACTGTGTTGGACACTGAGAAGTGTCCAGCCTTTAAGTTTAAGGTCTATCTTATTTTGTTTCTTAAGAAGTGGCATCTGAAATTATTCACATAACCACAACTGCTATTCAGACAGTTGAATTTGAAATTAAATAGTGTACTAATCCATGCTATCTGTCAGATTTTGCCGAAAATGAGCGAGACTTACACTGTCGTTTTCTTTTTCGTCCTCCTCTGCCTGCCTCTGTGTCTCCCTGCTCTGGCAGCTTAGAAAGTAATTCACCATGAACCACTTAGCAACAAGTGGAGGTCTCACAACACAGATCTCCTACAATCAAAGGTACTTTCAAATTCAAACACCTCTTCTATTGCTGCTGCCCGTTCACCTGCTTCCAATGCTGCAGTCCTGTCAGTCTCAGATTTCATCCCCTGACCTTAACCTGGGGTTTTCTCCTGAAGTTTAAAATCGAGGACCAACATAGGGAAAAGGGAGAATAAATAAACTCTGTGTTTGCTTTTTATATAATGATTTGTTTAATGATGTCAATCACCTTGCGTTGCTAAACAGTGGAAAGATCAGTATGTGGTTAAAGTGTTAGTGTGTATTACTTCCCAATCAGCAGCACAAATTTCTCTGATTCCTTCAAGTCCTCCATGACAATTCAGTCACTCTGCAATATTAACAAAATAGATAAGGTCTAAGACTTAGCATGTTATCTTGACAACTTGGCAGGTAACAACGGAGGTAGTCGGCAAGAGTGCAGTTTTTTCGCCCTCCAGCAGGAAGCTGGGGGGAACTGGATCGTCACGTTTCAACGAGTCCATATGCAACTAGAAATGCTCAGGCCTCTGCACTGGAGAACAAAGCAGACGCTACGCAACCCAAAAGAGCCAACAACAGGTCAAGGCTCAGCAGTTCGTCTATATCTCATGAACAAAATACACTTCTCTTAAAGATGAAAATGTGCACACTTCGGACAGGTAAGACGTGTTTTGAGAGAGGAATGTATGAAGCCATCTATGTGAAACTTGAAACCACTTGAACAGATAATGTGGCCTCAGGTTTCATCTTTCCAACACCCACAACGTTTAATAGAAGGTATTTAATAAATAGTACTGTATAAACGTCGGTCTGTACTGACTAAGAAATGATTTAGTCAAAAAGTGAATATTGACCATATGTAGCTTTAGCTTGTGCTAACCTCGCAGCAGTTAAAACAAACATTAGTGTTATTTACATGAGCAAACTGGTTCTGTAGTCTGAGTGAAGTCACTAAACCAGGGGTTTGGTTCGATGAAGTCTGACCAGGTCATGACCTCTGCAGTTGTGTATTTCCAAATGGCGACCTGTGAAGACTGATGAGACTGCTTCTAATCTATTCTCTAACCAAACTGGGTCGCCACCAGTGTTTGGTCAAAGCGACTCAACTTCACTTTCAGAAGAATAAATTTAGCATTTGGGATGAAAGTAAATAAAAACAAACAACAACAAAAACAGCAGCTTGAGAGTATGCCATAGAGTGAAAAGGTAAGGAAGGAAACATTACAATGTGGAAATGATCTTGCGTATCTATACTATCAATTATTCCAATCAGTAAAAAAAAGGACTATTTACAACAAATATGCACACATCACTGGCAAGTGATAAGTCTATGTCCAACAGAAGTGCTCGCACCCACATCCTCTGGTTATTAGTGAAGTGCTATTAAATTTTATATCTATAAGACCTGAACTAATCTTTGTAAAGCCCCATTTTTTTTCTTTTTCACTAATTATTGGGAAAGCCATTAATGCTGCAGATTAATATGCACAGAGAAGCAGTCTGAATTTGGTATACATCACTGAAAGTAATTAAGGATGTGCGTTAGTGTGAGGTGTTGCCCGGTAGGAAGGTAAACACTGCCCTCTTCAGGCCATCTGCCCCAGCTGTCATTGAGGTCAGTTTTTCTTTTGCTCCACAATAACCCATCCGAACATTGCAACATGGTTGAAGTTGTCCAAATACCCGAGTGTTGTGCTTCAAGCGAATTCTGTTAATTTATTTATTTTCTAATGGATATAAGTGTTTCAAATTTGTTTTAGAAATAATTCGTAAGTGGGAGGAAAAAGAGGGGAGAGACTTCTCTTTGTTTTTTGGTTAAGGAGGAAGAAGTGAAATGATGAACAGAGGCTGGAGTGACGGACAAAACTACTGTTTAGTTCTTGTGTGGTTGAAGTTTAGCTATTTTCCAAACTGCTTATTTATTTCAAACGGGACAAAGAGCATTACAAAATATGCTAGTTTTATTTCAAAAATATACCAGGTAGCCTACTAAGAAGAATAAAAAAGCAACATAGCAAAAGATCAACTCGTCACTGCAATACAGACAATGCGTAAAAAATTCAGAATGGATTCAGTGTCTTCACACACCTGGACTAAACAATCACATTGTGTGTGTTATCAGAAGTGAATAGGTTTTAATGTTGACTCCCATTTCATCACAATGTTTTATTCCGGCTTCATTGTGTCAGACTGAGTGTTTTTGTTTAGTTGAGGGCGAAAAATGAGCCCACAGTAAACCGAAGTTTAAAGATGTGCAATAAAATCATAAAGATAAGTCTGGTGGAGCTAACGCTATCCTTGCTAACCAAAACCACCATCGCTACAGGTTACTGCCATCCGCTTGCAAATACATGGAGATAAAATGTAACACAAAAAGGCACAGATGTCCAATTGTCCCTGTTTGGGTCAACCTCAGTAATAATTTGAGATGATAAGCCTCTATAGAGACTGTAGCGGTCTATTATTGTTTTGGTTATTATTGTAATTCTTTCATTTTGTTTCTACTTTTAACTGCAGTTGTTCTTTGCTGGCTGCAAAACAAATTATCCATTGGGGAAAATAAAGTTTATCTTTGCTTCTTTTTTTTAGATTCCTCTGTTTCTCACAGACACAATGTGAGACATCCCCCTCCACTTTACATGGAGGGGTCCATGTTTTTATTCATTGTTCTTTGTCCCAAAGCACAACTAGCTGCATCCATGATCCGCTAGGGCCCAGCAGCTCCGGAAGGGGGTTATTGTTGCTGAGTTGAAGCTCTCTTGGGGCTGAGCTGACTTCTCCGCCCAGCTCCGCTTTTCAGGCTGGCTCTTGCCCGACTTATCATGCACCACCCCAACTTTGCTTTCTTTTCTTTGACTTTCTTTTGCAGGACTCCCCTGCTTTTGGCGATGCCATCGGTCACAGGGGCCGCCTGCCAACTTGCCTTAGTTTTCTTGTTTTGTTTCATGTTTGGCGCGTAGTTATTGTTGAACTCCGTGTCGCCCTGTTTTTTGTTACGGCTCAACGAGCCGGGTCGTAACACACCACAATTCGGTTGCACCTTCACAGATGCCTCAGTGCAGGTTCCACAGATTCTGTCCTGCAAGTAACAAAATATAAATGTGCACATCCGTACAGCAGAGGGCAGTACTGAGTCAGTGAGATTTCGGCATGCCCCAACCAGAAATACTGCCATGAATGTACGTATCAATTCACTGTGGTAGTTTGAAGTGATTGTGGTGTTTGGTCATAAAACTTTGGACTGTTGAATAGCAACAGCTTTGTTTCATTTAGATTAAGCTTTTGAGACGAAATGTGCTGGGAACTTTGAATTTTTCCTCAGGATTTTCTTTACATTTCATTATGCCTTTCACTTTTTTACTATTAGTCCTTCTTAACTAGAAAATTATCTATGCAAAGAGGAGAGACAGATATTCAGATTTCTGTAAGAGAGGGAGAAAGATGTATTTTAAATGAATCCCAATCTGTACTGACTGGAGGGGAAAATATGTGTCAAAACTGTTGGTCATGTTTTGGGCCTAATTCATTATGGTGGAGGCAATGAAGTCAAACTGGCTTGATGGTACTGAAAGATTTTATAGAATAAAAATAACAGTTCATCTCAGTTTCTGAACAAATTGAGGCGTGAAGGATTTTTTGTATTTATGCAGGACAGGAAAAAATCTACAACTACACAACTAATATTGCATTTTTCTCCATGACTTACATAGAACTGAATACATGATTTACCCCAGAATTACCTGCATAAGCATCAGATATCAGAAAACCTTGCTTATGACAAAGCGTGTGTGAGTGAACACACTGTGGAGGAATAGCTTCTGTTTACACTAGGAGAATAGTGACCTATTAATTAGGCCCTAAAGTTTTGGACTAGGGCCATGGTCATATGTTTTTCTGGAACAAAAGATCCGGACCTCCCAAGATGAGTTAGATTCCTTGAATGGAGTGTGGCTGTATATCAGAGGAATTTAGTACAAAATCCCAGGGAAAAGCAGCATCCAGTAAATATAGAAAGTACCAGTCAGATTTCTACAGTCTGAAACGGAAGCACACAATTAATATTTATCTGAGAAACTAAACATTGTACCAGGACACATAAACCTTTGATTGAATTTCACTTCTAAGTTTTACTGGGTTGTCTTCCGAGTACTTTGGAATACTACATGCAAATGACAACAATGGCTGTGTTTCTATTGGAAGGGCCCAAATCTTTGTCTAATTTCTTCTAACGTCAAAAAAGCATAATTTAACATTTGCAGTGTTTACATTAAATAAGAAATGACATTAAATCACACGAGAATAAGTTTGTTCACACGATAAGCCATTAAAAAATCATGATTTTACATTAGCACTATGGATTCAGCACATTGGAATGACACACAACTTTTAATGCACTGTGATGCTGTGAGAGCCTGCAACACAATGTGCTAAAAAACTCCAAAAACAACCCATCATTCTCCTACTACTTCCTGTTGTCTTCTTTGTGGTTCTGGCCAGCAGTAACATCTGGCTGTTGATCACGTAAATGGCCAAGCAACCGGACATGGTGGTATCTGGTTAGCAGCAGAGAACAGCCAATAGAAATACTCAGTCAGAACATGAGAAAGTGAAGAAATGCCTAGGCCTCTTTGAAGAGGTAGGGAGAGTCTGGCAGGTGTTCATGGTTACTGTAGTGACCCCCACATTGGAGGTCACTTTGATGGATATATCTGCTGTGAGGCAAGGAGGCCCTGCATGAGGGTGAAGTGGTCGCACTTCACCTCATCTACATGACTTCCTTAAACCGGTTGAGGAAGTCGTTTAGTTTATTTTCCTCCTCCGCACTCCCTCCCTCATTCCTTGTCAATGGCCATGCTGTGACCTGTGATGGTTGTCATCCCATCCCAGACCACCGTGATGTTTCCTTTCAGCTTCTGCTCCACCTTCCTCCCACAGGCATCTTTAGCCTCCCTCATACAATGTTCCACTTCCCTGTGCGCTAATTTAATCTCCACCTTGTTTTTGCTCCTGAAGGCCATCTTTTTCCTATTAAGGACGATCCCCTGAGCCACCCACAGTTTGTTGTTGGGATAACAGCCCTCAGTCGAGGGGCTGGCCAGCCCCCTCGATGTCCTCATCTTGTGAATTCAGCAGCACATCCCAGTCTGTCGTTTCATAAGAATTTCAGGGCATCTTCATATTCAGGAGTCCATCTCCTGATGAACCATCTGCTGGCCAGCTCGCTTCTAACTGGGGTAGAGATTGGGGGGAGGGTGTACTGTGGCTTCAGGTAGACCAGGTTATGATCAGCGGACGGATGCTACACGTATCCCTCTAGCGTAAAACTAGTTGTCTTTTCTGCTGCTCAATCCAAAACCTAATAAGATGCAGTCAGAGTGGAGTCCATAGTAACCAGAATAGATAATGACTGCTTTCACAAAGAGTTAACATGGGTTACACCGAAGGCTGATTTATGAGTTCTGCACCTTTGCATTTCCTGCAAGCTTTTGTATCTCTTTCAGTTCTAATCGCAGTGAACGCCTCCAGCTTGACAATAGCATCTAGAATGAAGTCAGTTAGCCACTTCCCAGAGAAAAACATACTGCACTCACAGTAAATCTGATGTTTGATCAATGCAGACAGATCACAGATCTTCTTTGACAGTGAATTCACATCCCCCATAGTTACAATGGGAATTGATGGCTTAACTCAAATCGCCTCTAGCTGTCCACTAGTTTAGCCGTTAGCTTGGAACTGGCCTCTGTGTCTCCTCCTCAGCTCAACAGTCATACTGTGTCACGCAATAAGTCATTAAACAAACGTGCCGCACCATCATCCAACTACAGTATCAGGTTGTTCATGTGACTTGTGTGATGCAAAAAAGTGTTTTCATTGCAGTTTTGTTTAATAACCCAATTTTGATATGACCAAAAAGCCACCTCCTCCTAGCGGCAAAACTTTTAATTACAAAATGAGGTTGTTTTTTTTATATATATATATATATAATTTGCTGTGTTTCCATGAAGCAAATTTACTTTGTAAATGTCAAATTACACAATTATATGGTCAATGGAAACACAATTATCATCTGTGGGATAAAAAAAAAAAAACATCTAAAAAGATTAAATAAGACATGGTACTGCAGAACAACTAGAAAGGCTTCTGCTTCTACATCGCCATCTATTCCCTTCACAAGTTGCTGCTTTTCAGTTTATGAAAAATGAAAAGAAGCAATTCTGTTTCTACAGTCATATGCAACATTTATTTTGTATATAGTTGTCAGTAATAACTGCAACTACAACCTTTATATGTTCAGACTTGTAAAAAACGATAAGACTTCTTGCGATTCCAATAATCCTTTGCGACGCTTTTCACTGCTCAAGCCCAATTAAATAAAAATGTAAATACTTGCACAAATATTTACTTCCTTTAAGTAGACTGACCTAATTCAAAAGAGGACCAACCAATAGGTGCCAGGAGTCTCACAATGAGTTGAGCCTGGAGAACCAACCACTGTAATGTCTTTATAACATTACAGTTATAAATATTTCATATTTCATATAATATTATTATATTATAATTATAATATAATATATTTCATATTTATAACTGTAATGTTATATATAAGAAATGTTGCATATTTCATATTACAAATATGAAATATGCAATGAAATTGCAATGAAATATGCAATATCATTGCATATTTCACTGAATGTGTCAATTTGTTTTCTAAATGAAAGCTGTTCTGCATTTTAACTCAAACTGAAAAGTTTTGAATATATGATAAAAGATTTGTCTGCAAAAACATCCCGAGCTTTTTAAGACAACACATTGAACTTTCCAAAGTTTTATTTTGGGGTTTTATGACTGTTCTGACCCAAATGTCTGTCTGCCTCTTTACATGCCAGTTAAATATTGAGAATGGTTCATTCGTAAATGTTAAGCGTATGTGAGATTTCACATCCATGCTCGGCTCTCACCGCTGCTGCGGTTTTCACTCTGCTTTTTATTTCCTCGAGCGGGCTTGTTTTGACTTCACTGTACAAACTGAACAACATTTATTTCTGTTGAGAGTTGTTTTAGTCCTTGTGCTTATGTTTAAAATTCTTGTATGGACTCAAAATGGTGTAATTCTGTTCCGAGCTCTATACTTCTGTTAGCTCCACACAAAACTCATAAAACACTAAAACAAACCATCATCCTCCTACCGCTTCCTGTCGTCTCCTTTGTCGTCTTCACCAGTAGTAACTTCTGGCCATTGACGTGTGATGCGAAAAAAAGGTTTTGATTAAAAAACGTGTGTTTTCGAAATCGAAATGTTTCCATTAAGCAAATTTATTCTCGTAATTTCAGTTTGTGTTTTTTTATGGTTAAAGAAAGCGCAGCCACTGTCAGCTACTCCCAATTTAAAATATTTACATACACGTCTGCGTCTTTCCAAAATTAGATTTAAATAAAAAAATATTTCAAAGTTTTTAGCAGATTGTGTCCTTCAGAGTAATTTAGGTATGCCTTCTATGCTATCTAAATAATAATACACCAACTAAACTTTGAGCTAAACATTGTTCCAGAAATGTTAACCTCCATTACTTTATACACATAGAAAAAAAAAATCTTTAAAGATGCAATGATGTCATGGACGACTTAACTAGTTTAATGCCATTAGGGTTATGGACACAGAATTAATTTGTGAACAAAATCTGACCATGGATGTTTTTGAATTCAAAGTAAACAGAAATTCCCCAGATGCATCGGAATTTCGTTTTGCTAATAAATATCATTTGTGGCCGTCATCATTTAGTGTTTTATTTGTTGAAATCAGAAAAAAACAAAAAACTCAAGCCTTGTTGTCAGTTGTAGCAGAAGTGAGCAAGTGAACCTCGCGGGTCTCCCTGCTGGGAATGTGCCGCAGTTCATTCAAGCAGAAGTGGAATGCCACGTCTGTAATTATTGAACAACAGGGAGCAAAAAGTCGGAGGAAGGAGTGGGGAGAGTGGGCGAACAGCAGAAAGGCTGAAAGTTTGGGAAACAGGCGACAAACCACTGAGTCATAACCCACAATCATTTTATGTCTCTGTTTACTTCATTCTAGGAGACAGACATGAGTATACTGTAAATAAGATAATACACAACGTAAAAGAAGTAAATATTAGACAAAGGGATGCCAGGGGAAATAAATGCAGACATCAGTCAGGCATTTGCATAAACTTGTGTTCCTTAGTACACAGGACAGCAGGTAGAGCAGAACATCCTGTAGGTAGAGGTGCACTGATCAGCCGTGGAAGGAAATCTGCCAATTTTCCAGCTAAGATTAGGAATTTGAGCGTCAAAAGCCGATACATTTTCTAGATCTTTCCCTATATTCATTAAATCTATGATTACTAAGAAGTCTCACAATTTTTAATCGATAAACACTGCATGTACTGTAATGGTATTTATGAGTTTACTAAAACTGAAATAAAGATTAGAAAACATGGGTGTGACAATATGGAGAACTGAGAATTCATCTTTTTATGTTTACAGATCAAAATACGTTTTGAAGTAATCTCTAATCAGTTAAAATATTCTTTTTCGTTTTGACTTGTACTCATAGTTTAGTCTTTGGCTAGCTTGAAAATCATTCTAAATAAAAAGTAAAAATGTTTGCTCTTGTGTTCCTCAAACAGTAAAACCTGCATTTTTAATAATGACGTTGAATTAATTTCTGATACGGACGCACATGGGCAACTGCCCAGGGTGGCCTCTTGTGGGGGACAGCGTGAGCAAAATTACACCCTGGCCCCGGCCCTGTGTTGTTTAACAAACAGTCCTTTTAGTGGAGCGAGAACAGAATTTAGCCAAAAGCTAACACAGTGTTTCTTCTGTCCATCTCTCATTATTTCTTTTATTATTATTATTATTATTATTATTATTATTATTATTATTATTATTATTATTATTATTATCGACTGCCCAAAAATCTGCAACACAAACAGTTTGAAAGTGGAGGAGGCTTTCAATCTGGAAGAGCGTCATCAATCAGACTGACAAACCTTCTGTAAGCAAACCCTGAAAACATAAAGGGCCAAACTAGGAGCCGCTCCACTCCTTACTTCAACATCAGACTTTAAAACATAGGAAATGATGTCGAGCTTTAAGCACTTACCTTCACATCCGGGCTCATAATAATCACTCAGACTTACTTCCACAGGCAAAGTCAAGTGATAACACCAACAAATTTGTACTTCGTGACGCTTCACTTTGACAAGAAAAGGTTAAGGTATTTTAACATTGCACGGTTTTGTGCCATGATATCTTGAGTGACCCTTACTGGGACATACCTAACTGAAAATCCACTAAATTACTATATCTGTCAATGAACTCTCTCTTTTATGTGTCACAGGGATCAGAACAAAGACTTTAAAATCAACCCCATAGACACAAACGAAAGTTTTATGAGTCGGCATCAGCCAGGAAAGGCTTGATCAATGCATCTCTACATTTAGGGGTCAAGACACTGATGACACTGTCATTCGTTCATCCATCCATTTTCTGATATGGTCAGCAACAGCCTATGCAGATGAAAACTTAAAGACAGACACAGTAAAGGGAAATGATTCATCCGTGATCCAGGCGGTTTGGCAACAAGCAAAGATTCTTCATCAAAACAATGACATAAGACAGCACATATTTGCTAATATTATTTTTGTTCACAAGTGATACTGCAGAGTAGTTACATATTCATTCCTAGAAATCCAACATAAAAAAGGTATACAGAACTACTGGCAAAGGACATCCACAACTCAGACAGGAAAGGACAGTGAAAGGGTTCATATCATCAAATACATAACCAATTACATTTGCACAAACTTGTTATAAGGAATTGTAGTAAAATATTACATATGTAGTAATTTTTTTTTTTAAACAGTATGGAGTAGGTGATATACACACCCAGGCATTTTAACATGTTATAGAAAACATACCCTGAATGACTGTGTCTCTCCCAAAGTCAACAACAAAGACAAGGTTCTGATTTCTCTGCCCCCTAACACTTCAAAAATTTGCAAACCTCCCCAAGCACTTCCTATAACCCCGAAAATTATTCTGCTGCAAATTGTTTTGAGTTCAGTTCAGAAATTTGTTTCTTGTCTGGTTTCAATTCCTCATTTGGGAGGCTTTTGCCTGTTGACAGAATCTAAGCCATGGCAAGGCCAGAAGACTCTCCCCAACTACAAGTACTGCTCCCTTTTCTCTGGTGGGGTACTTTTAACATTTGGTCTGCAATTCAGAGGGGAAAAAAGACATGTTTCAGTGAAAATACAGTCACAGAGAACAAATTATACCAGAAAGACACATTTGTAACACCTAGAGATCACTGTAATCGACACCACAAATCAGCACAATGTCATGTTTCAATTCATTCTTAACCTTCAGCCAACAACAGGACACAAAGGGAGGTATGGAAGGCATAGACAGGGATAATATCTTACTTCTCAAAGAAAAGTATCTTTTAACAATTTCTATTTACAATGAAGACTCAAAAGGTGGTGAAATGAAAGAAGACCTAGCCTACGTTTTTCCATTAAAACTGGCAAGGTGGAAGAAAATGGGAATCCTGATCAAGAGGTCCAAATTTGGGGCCAATAATGTGACAGGAACGATAGAGGGGAATTCAGTGGTTGGACAGTCAGATAGTCCTCGATAAAAAGGCGGGGCTGATCAGTCAGGGAAACTAGTTTCACTCAACAACTCTGCCCTGAATTAGAGGAGAGAAGAAGACAATCACAGAAGAGCAGGGTAAGACAGGAGGGGAAGTAAGGAACACAACAATACTTCTGAGATTTCCTGTGTTACAAAGTCAAAATCTCTTTGAGGTGTTAGTACAAAGTGACAAAGATGGGAGGTTTGACTACATGGCAGCTGGCTAAAAATGTGAGGGATAAAATGAAGTTTCACTGAGAAATTAGTCTCCATGGACTGTTTATTAAAAATAAAACAAAATCAATTAATTGGACGAAATAAATAATTTTATTTTGTTTCGGTGCCCAGACTGTATGATAGGGTTAAGGTGTCTCCAGATATGCTGCCACAGCAATGACAGCTTAGCAAATGTCTGGATTTAGATGAACACTTTATGTCTGCCCAAAGGGAACTAGAAATTGCCCACAAGCATACCTAGAGATGTTTAACCTTTCTGAAGCAGAGCTCTATGAAAAGTTATGAGTGAGTCTGTTTTCTGAAGTTGATAACTCAGTAGCTTAGATAAGGAGAAACGCTAAATCAGTGAATATTAACGCTCTAAAGTATCACAAGAAATAGTTGCTAATTTTGACTAAAACACTGATTTCTGACGCAAAATCATATTGGCTGAGGTTGCTAACAAAATCAGTTCACCTGATTGGGCGATCAATAATCTTTCCAGAGAAGTTCAAAATAACTAAGACCTATGAAAAAAAAAGCACAGTTTTTAATGTTTCACATGTAACAGTTTGCTGCAAATGCCAAAACCTTCCTCTTCTCTTGGTTATTAAAGCCTCATTGGCCTTCATCAGCTGATGAGGCAACAAACAGCACAACTAACAAAATCATGGAGCAACAACTTGTTGTTCAGCTGAGGAAATAGCAGCCAACTCAACAACTCTCGCAAAATTTTTAATATCCGCTAAATGTCGTTGTATTCAAGTGACATTTATATATTCAGCTCAGATTGTTTTAAATGACAGAAATTAGGGTGTGCCTTGTCAGACTAGCTGCTAGCTAGCTGTTAGCTTTCCACCAGTCTGAGGATATGTACACTTCTTCTCCGCCTCCCTGCAAAATGGCATTTCTCAAACCTGAACCCTCTTTAACGGTTAATAAAGTGTTTGTACTTTACAATACTGTAAGCATTGTATGGGCTGGACTTTTTCAATAAGCTGTTGAGTTATCTTCTCCAGGTAGGATTCTTGCTACTCATAACTTCCCTGCCAAAGCCGAAATAGAGAAAATTGTCAATTTAAAGCAAAGTAGTGTTCATATGATATTGCACCTGTTTTTATTACTTCCTAAAATGCCCAGTATTGCAAACATTAAACCTCTGTAGATGCTAGACCGTTAGCTTAAACCGCTGTTGCCACCTAAAGTTGAATTAATATTAACGTTTCAACTAAAAATAAAAAACGGAAACCCTAAATCTTTTACCCTTCTATGACTGATAGCTTTTCTTAACTGTGGTTCAGTAAAAACTACTGGAAGCCCTTCTTTTACATTACTTGACATTCTTTCTTATTTAAAAGGAGAAAAGGAATTTCCTATAGCTCTACAGCTTCTCCAGTCTGACAATAACAGGGCACTCCAGAAACAAGTGTTTTTGAGGAAAAGACTATGCAGGAAAAAGGAGCAAGCCAACTGTGACCTTTTCTTGGAAAAGTTAATGGCTTTATTATCTGGAGCAGTAACGGACCAGCCCTTTCATATACACAAATGGGGGCAAAGTGATGTGGGAGCACCAAGAGGAAACTCAAGAGCCAATTTAATGTAACTGCACAGTTCAGCTGTAAAATGTTTGAACCTGGGTTTAGCTGCAGGTAATGCTTCTGTTTTGTCAGTTTTTAGGTCGTTTTTCTTCAAATCTGTTGCAACAAATGATATGTTAAAATATTTTCTTACTGCGATTAAATTATACAGGTGTTTTTTTTAAAGTTTAATATTAGCTTATGGTCTTTTTTCAGATACAGTGCAATTGCATTACAAAGTAGCTTATTGCTCATTTTTTGTTTCTGCAAGATAGCTTAGAAAAAATGATTAAATGAGGCAGTGATTAAAGCAGGACCTCCAGTGTTAGTAAGTGGAACATAATGAAAACTTGCCCTCGTTCTCTTCATGCAGAAACCAACGGTAATCAGCCACACACATGCTCATTAGAGATAAAGCAATAGGCTAAGGGAACAATTCACTTCCGCTGTTGCAGTTCAGATTGTGTCTCATGATTTAAGTCAGGTGAAAACCAAGCTGGTTCTTTGGAAATGAAAAAGGCACTGGAGCATTCTGGACACCTCAGTACATTCATTAATACTTTATTTACCAATATAAAAACATGGACTGAAAATGATTGGTAGGTTGTTGTTTTTTTTGGGGGGTTTTTTTATACAGTTTCTCGGATTTCTGATGTCACACAACCTCACTGCACCAAGTGGAATCAGACAAGTTATTGAGGATTAAGAACACCAACAGAGCTCCAACCAGGAAGCACAGGACATGCAGGTAAAGACTCTGAGTTTTGCTGTGTGGGAACTTTTACATCCGAACCCAAATTCCAAGACTCAAATAAAATGAATAAGACATGAGCTGTCATACACATTTTATGTGGCTTCTTTTTTTTTTCACCATGAAGTGACGTTGTGTACATTCTTGGGTTTTCACTTTGTGGTAACCTTACATGCCTAAACAAAATAGCTTTGCTCTTGGCTTTTGAAAGCAAAATAGGGAGACCAAGAACAAAGTTCAAGAATCAAAACAGAGTGTCGAGTTTTCACTCAGTCATTAGAATTATCACTGACACAGTAGTTCCATATAGAGAAGGTTAAGTTTTTAAAAAAAATTATTTTCTGCAAAACACTGTATAGTGACTTTGCGGTAGATATGCTCTTTCCACTCACTGCATTAGCTTAACACTGTGTAACATCGGGCTAGACAAACACTTCTTCCTGTGATGCTGGTAAATAATGTGATTGTGTCTTAGTCTAGTGTGTAAGTGCTGTGTGATAGCGCGAAGCATAGTCTTTCTGATTTGTTTTTTAAATTTTTCATTATTTGAGAGAAAGAAAGAAAGAAAGAAAGAAAGAAAGAAAGAAAGAAAGAAAGAAAGAAAGAAAGAGAGAAAGGAAGAAAGAAAGCATGAAAGAAAGAAAGAAAACACAGGTTGGTGCCCAGCGTGTCCTCTGCTCTCTGTTTGGGGAACTGCTGGAGGTGTTGGGGTTTGTTTTTTTTTACACGTACTCCCTGGCTGTGGAAGGCTGTGATTGACGGTAATACTGTTGCCCTCGCATGTCGTCTTTAGAGCAGGAGCAGCACAGCAAGGAGCCGCCCAGAACGGTCAGGCTGGCAGCGGCCCAGCCCACGAACAGAGCCGAGCCGAACTCATACCTGAGCAGGAAAAAGAGTGGAAAGAGACAGGAAAGCATTTATAGTCATTCAAAAGAGTTTAGATCAAAGTTTCACAAAACTGTTTAGCTGTTTTCAATTTAATAACTTGAATAAATCGATCCACCTCAGAGTTGTTGGCACACTTCTAATTTAGAGCACATCTTGTGTTGCAACATTTTTCGTCATAAGAAATCCTGTCCCATGACGCGTTAACTAATTGCTGTCAGCATGTGATTTCAGGTTAAGTAAGGGTGAGCAAGTATTATAAACCCTGGTTGAGGTCAGTGGTTTGAAACCTCTAGTTTACTGTCGAAACTAGAAGTTTACATACACCTAATAAAAAGACACCAAACTTTTCTTGTTTCAGGTCAGTAAGAATCACCAAAATTACATAGATATTTGCCAAATGCCGTAATAATGGGAGAAAGAATATGAGATATATTTATTAATAAAAAGCAGATTGTTAAAACCTCCACCCTTTGAGAACCTTGTTTAAGTAGTTAGGTTTTTATCAGAATCATCGCTATTCACCAAGTCTGCTCACCCAATCTGACTTTTGTTCGGCTTTGCTCTCAATAAAGACATTTAAAAAATACATATATAAAGAACACTCAAAATGAAAACAATGATATACAATCGAAAAGGAAAACATGGTTGAATTAGTGGAAATATACACGGTATTGATCTGGGCACTTTGTTGCAGGTTCATCAGAGAGAAGGCCTACGGGAAGAAACAGTCTCTGTGGCAGCGGGTTGTTGCAAAGCGTTCTGTTGCGCCTACCTGAAGGTAAACATTGAAACAGTTTGTGTTGAAACAGATGGGTGGCATCTGTAGAGATGTTAGCTGCCCTTTTCCTGACCCTAGACCTATACAAGTTCTGGATGGGTTTAAGGTCAGCCTTGATGATGCTCTCTGCAGACCTAACTGGCCTGTTTTGTTGATGAGCCAAACCACAAAGGGATGGATGTGAACAGGATAGACTGAATAATGTAGAAGATGACCAGCAGCTCCTGGGTTCTACTCCTTTAGTTGCCGCAGGAAGTACAGTCTCTGCTGGACCTTCTTCCGAGGAATTTCTATGAGATAAAGGGTTCTCTAGGAACCGAAAGTGATCCACAGTAGAAACAGCATTGTCAAGAACAGTGAGGGAAGGGACTGTGAGGGTTGTTCTCCAGAAGTCCGCCGTTGTGTCCACTGTCTGGAGTGGGTTAAGCTCCAGGTAATTCTAACCACAGCAGTGGATCAGGCAATCCACCTCCGTCTTCTTGCAAACTCAACACTGTCCTAGATTAGACCAATGATGATGATGATGCCTTCACCAAAAGTCAGTAGTTTCACCAAAAGGTCCACTGAGGTGCAAGCATTTGTGTACAGAGATAAGAGAAGTGGGGAGAGAACGCAACCCTGAGGACTGCTGGTGTTGACTGGTTCTTAGGCCACACCCACCTGCTGCTGCTGGTGGTCAGTCATTAAGCTGGTGATGCACTGATAGGTGGAGGCTGCATCACCTCCACTAATGAAAACAGGGTTCAACTGTGAACATGTTGAAGACCAAACTGAAGTCCACAAGCAAGATCCTGTCCTATGTCCTTTGGTAGTCGAGGCGCTGCAGGGTGAAGTTTAGTTGACTGCTTCAACTGTTGAACTGTTGGGCCCTTTGCAATAACAAATTGCAAAGGGCCCAACAGTTTGAGAAGGTTCAACACTTGTTGCTAAAAGAATTTCATGACCACAGGCATCAGGGTGAAATACTACTATCTTTTAACCCACTGATTGTGCATTTCTTGGGGACAGGGATGATTGTGGAACGTTTGAAAGACTAGGGAACCTCGGTCAACTCAAGAGACCTGCTGAAGATCTGGGCCAGTTGGTCAGCGCAGGCAAGAGAGGGATTGCATATCATGGAGATTTGTTGAAGGAGCCTATTGACATCTTCCTCAGAGATCTTAAGTCCAGGTAGGGGGAGGAGAGGAGAGTGGTTGATGCATAGGGAGTTTTTGTGTCAGAGTGTCCAGTCTGTAATCTCCAGTGGAGTCTCTGACACCAGCAGGGTTTGTTCCAGGCACGCGCAGGCAGATGGCAACAAAAACATTGGTGGCTAGCATTGGGCTGTGTGTGGTACTTAACCTGTTCTGTTTAACGCAACTGCTTTTACAGAATACACATGTGACATGAGCGCTTGGTTCATCAGAGACAGGTTACAGTTTTCTAAATGAGGTGGAAGCTGCATGAGTGCTTTGACAATATGCCAAATTTACAGCACCATCAGGTGGACTGGCATGACAACTACAGCTGATTCAAGGTATCTTGGTGGTCTCATCTATCTGTGGAACCTTTCCCATACCAACATCCAAAAATACAGACAGTTTCCAGGCATCGCTCTTGTGTAAACGTAGCCTGGGATGTGGAAGAATTGGTGAGAGGTGTGAATAGCTGCCAGTAGCATCTTCTGAGGTCATCTGCCAGATTACATTTCTGTTCCAGTTTTGAGGATGGGCTCCTGTGGTAGGTACCTTTTTTTTTCAAATAATTCAAAACCGATGTTGAGTCATCTGTTTGTTTTGATCAGTGGTCACACCATTGCATTATCAATATTGATACTAAGGAGAGGTTGGAGATAGAGAGATAACCTGTAAGTTGAAAATGTATTTAGCTTCCTAGCAGACGGTGAGGTCTCAGCTGCAGAATCAGGATGTAATGCCATGGATGATACATTTTGTTAGACAACAAATAGCAACTTTACAAGAGTATGAGACATAACCCGAGCAAGTACATACCTGGCATTGAGCGGTGTATTTGGGTTAAAGAACTGGTAGGACACTTGAGTGGCATACCAGGACACAGACACCAGTGTGCAGAGACCTGCAAAGGAAAAAGGCAAGAGATTCGTCTCCCTGCTTTAACTAGGGGTGCTACAACTAAACATAAATGGAACGCAGTGGATCTGTGTTTAGGTCATCTTCCCCTCAGGGATGAGTTTAATTTATGTCTGCGGTCAGCAGCTAAAATGACCACTTCCTGTTTACAGCAGGGGCCTTAACTGCCTAACAGAATCCTACATTCAGGCTAGAAAAATGTGAGATCTGTTGTGAAACACACACTTTACTGAAGCTACACCGTGTGTTCCTTTCTGGAGATTAACCCCACCTGCGAGCAGGAAGAGAGCTCCTCCGGTGACAGCAATCCGGGTCTTGGTGGACGGGTTGTTATCTCCAACCTTGGTGCACTTCATCCCTACGACGCTGACGATGATGCCGATAAAGCCAAGGAGCACTGATATCACCATGAGAGCCCGGCATGTCTGGATGTGGACTAGATAAAGGAGAGAGAAGAAATGAGCAGGAAACATAGAGCGTAGCACGGAGTAGCAGGGGGTCGGTGTTACAGAGGCTTAGAAAAGACGCAGAAGGATTAAGAGGAGGAAAGAAAGTGGTGGACAGTTTTAAAAACAAATAATTTCTCAGTTCTTCAGTTGGAAAAACACCCAGAAAAACTCTGGACATTAAAGTGATAATTTCGAAGGAATTACAATACAGTTGCCGCAAAGGACTGATGGGAGACCGCATGCATTTATGACGGCTCATTAGTTCACCACTGTCCCACTTTTCGCAGCATCGTTATCTCCAGCTATTTATTTGTCGGAGCTGTGAGACTCTAGACGTCCAAATCCTCATTCCAGTGTGGCTTTGCTTTTTAAAAATTTTAATCTATTGCCCACACTGACCTCAACACACATAACTTGTGGGAGGAACAAAATTACATAGAACCATACACACGCACACACAAACGTACAGAGCGCACAATGTCTGTATATATGCAGCTGCTGTAGGTGGGACAGACACAGATGAAGCTCTTTCTCTGGCACTGAGCAGCTGTAGGAGGTCCTGTTCTCCATGTTTCACACAGAGAAATTAGTGTGGCTCGGCAACAAAGCTAGATTGTTTTCATTCAGGCCTCCATTGATGCTGTTTACGGACATACTGTGTGGCAACCGCGGTCACTGAAATGAAAAAGTTACCCTGACAGTCTTTGAACACAGTGTCACAAGAGGAAAAAAAGAACATTCAAATTCAACCACACCCCATGTAGAAGTGAGGGAAGTGTTTCAGCACCGGCCTGACACACAATTCGTTATTTGACAGAAAAACACACAGATCCATTCACGGCGCTGCAGAGGCTGAACTGGGACGATTTACGACGACAGCAACATGGTGAACTAACTTTGATGTCTGATTTATTGCTCCACAGCTGCTTTTAAAGATCTTGAACAGAAAAGAGTCTTGATTTTTTTTTTATTTACTGTATCTACTCTGTGTTTTAATCTTTATTTTAAGTTAAAGGCTCATTGCCTTTGTGCTGCCCAGTCACAGGCTGTGACAGGGACAGGCGGTGGCAGCAGGCTCATGGTTAGCCTCCTCTGTCTAAACTAAGACTGGTACTGCCAGCCACACTTTCAATGTGCCTGCTGGTAAATGTGAACTTGGGTGGGGGTGAGCTTGTGGGGGTGGGGGTGTGTGTGTGTGTGTGTGTGCAGGCAGTGAGATCTCATTGTGATTTCACTCATAGCTAATTGGAATATCCAGCAGTGGACAGTAACAGAGTATATTTACTTGTGTACTGTACTTAAGAAAAATGTTTCAGTATCTTCACTCAAAAAATGAATGAAGATATTCATTTTTTGAGTGAAAAAATGAATATCTTCATTTTTTTTCCCCCAGTGAAAGAAATTCCCCATAAAATTATTGGGGGAATTTATGACTTTCATTCCTCTACATTTCAAAGACAAATGTTGTACTTTTGAAAAAAAATTCTCTCCTGTATCTTATTTTGGGAAGGCAGGTGAGAGAAGTTTTTTTTGTTGTTGTTGTTTTTTTTTAAAGTATGTAAGTAGCTGTCATCTTTTACTGCATGTTTATGCTGACGTTTTTCAGAGGTGGCGTAGACGTTTTGTAGCGGAGTGGTTTTCAGCAAGTTACAAGGTTCTGTAAAAGCGTTCAGAAAACAATACGGCGATGTACTGATGTTAGAAAATATAATTTATATTTTTGAATACTTAAGTATTTTCAAAAGTAAGTACTTCAGTACTTTAACTTGAGTAAACTTCTGACCAAGCAACCTTTACCTGTAGTAAAGGTAAAGTTCAGTGAGATGTGACCACGAGTATCAATGCTGTTACTCAAGTACTAGAGTCGAGTACTTTGTCCACCACAATATCATATCAGATATCTGGTCCAGTAAACGCTTCCAGCTATTTTCCATAAAAAAAAAATACTTCTAAGACTCATGATGCTTAAATTATTGCCCCAGAATTAATTTTAATTTTGCCGTTTTTCCTTTGGCTAGCGGTATTTTGCTTTCAAATGGTCCAGCGATTTCTGCCTGGTTCTACGGGCTCCATAAGAAGCCATCAGCCGAAATAACAAAACACACTAATTCTTTTCTAGATGTTTTGTGTTCTTTTGTGTAAGAACACAAAGCATCTCTACAGAGAAAGCATGAGCCACCAAAGGAGGCAGTCACAGGCCTGTAATAGTTTGCTAATGTATGGGCTAGCTGGATTTCAAATTCAAAAATACTTTATTGATCCCAAACAGAAAATAAATGAATCCAGCTTGATGTGATGTTGCCATGACAGGCGGTCTGTGTGACACAGCTGGTCGGTGGAGATGTGGGACCACCACTGCTCAAGTGCGCGGCACACACCATTCCCGACCGTTAACACACACTGGATGGGTTTCGGTGAAGTGCAGTGAGACGGAACGGATCACTGGACCCGGGTCAAGGTTCCTTCAGAAGTTATAACTTTTGAAAATGGAATCAAACTGAGAAGGCTTCGTATTCCACTGACACGCTCGTTCCTTCCCACAGAGTATGCACAGCTCTGCTCCGCTCCGGTCCTGCCTTGGCCTCGCAATGCCAGCTCAGCAGCGAGTTTGTCTTTGTGGCTGTGTGACGGAACGCTTGTGAAAGAGCTTCGTGTTTAGGACAGAACTGTGGATTGATTGATTTATTTGCTTTATTATGACTATTCATTGTCAGAATTAAACCTAATTGGCAAGATTGTCACTTATGTGTTTGTTGATTAAGAAAAAAAAGGAACATAATTTGAAAACATTTTTCAAAGGGGAGGACAGCTAGTCTTTTCAATGCCTCCAAGCAACAACAAACTGATTTGAGTAGATTTAAGAAAATAATCCAGGTGATTGCATGTAAGTTGCAACAAGCTGTCCTTTCAGGACTACTAGCTTCCACAACCCATCGTGACTAACGGCTAATCGTACCTTCGGCTTTCAGCTTTACCTTTAGCAAGAAGCTCAGCAAACCAAGCGTTACTCTCCATTATGTTTGCTTGACAGTTCAAGCAGACAAAGCACAGTCTGGTGAACAATTATGCCCACTGTCACATGCTGCTCCTGTTGCAAGTGCATCCAGAACAGCAGAGGTCTCATGGTGCTCTCACTGCCAGATCAAAACAAAATTTAAATCACACCTGCTGCGTCTTCTCCTAAGCTCCGGAGCTCCTGTCCACGGCAGTGAAGGGAGGAACATGCGCTTCACAAACGACAGCTTTTAAAGTTTTAACTTGGATGTTTGTCTTTGGTCACTGGGTGTGTAAGCGAACAACGGGGAACAATGCACGTGTGTGGGGAAGACGAAACACATTCTGGGAATATCTTTAGTATTTGCCTCAACACTGCCCCTTTCTTCTCGTAATAGCGGCTATTCATCCACAAAGACAATACGCTGTTCTTATTGCTGCAATGGTTCAAAGGAGATAGAGGTTCAGTTTGGGTGTCCTGGTGTTGAAAATGTCTTAGTACAACTGATGCACAAAGTCACTGAAGTGTTTGCACTTTCAAGAGAGCGCCATAAAGTTTAGTTCTATGAAAAACAAAATGTTTTTTCTTACTGCGCACCACTTCAACTACCCCCAATTATTTCATTAGAAACTGTAGTGAATGATTTAAGTGGACTAGAAGATGGATCGACTTATATAATCCATAATTAAGAGTCTCTGCGTCCTCCTTAAAAGATCGGCAATGACAAGAGGCTCATATTTGGAGCTAATTTATGTCTGAACCCTACATTCCTTAGCCTTTCACCACTTTTCTCACATTACATGAACACAACTTCATTAAAAGATGCTGCGTTTTTAAGTGAGATTTACAGCTTGGGAACTTCTGCGAGTCGAGATGACATCAATCACTCAGGGGGTGTGGGGATATGAATAGGCCAACTACAATAACTATTATGATTTGCAGCTCAACAACATTTGTAAAAGAGTTCAGAGGAAAACGATGAGGCAGCTGATTAGCAGTCGTTCAAAGCCACAACTTTGAACGACTGCTAATTGTCGTTCAAAGAAAATCTAACAAAGAAAACAGTCTGAGTGACACAGAGTATCTAAAGAAACGTAGATATGCCACTTGTGGTGATGTTAGTAGAGTTCGGCTTTATTGAAGTCATCCAATAAAAAATGACCATACAGTTGCTCTGAACCGTACCCTGCTAGTTTTAGTACTTCAAACTAACAATATAATCATAGAGCTGTACACAACAAACCCTTGTGGGTAAAGAAAAACAACATAAAAATGACAGAAAGTAGAGTGGTCAAAGGCATTAGCACACGCTGCAATAACTCCAAGCACCTTTTTGTGTTTTACCCAATCAAATTTAAATATCATACTCACTGTCCAGCGAGAGCATGGAGTCAAAGATCTTGCACTGCACCTGTCCTGTACTCTGCGACGCACAACTCATCCAAAGCCCCTCATACAGACCGACAGCTGTGATGATGGCATCCCCGGCATAAGACGACTGCTTCCACTGTGGCAGCGCAGTGGTGGAGATGATGCCGATCCAGCCGCCCAACGCCAGAAAGTACCCCAGCAACTGAAGACCCGAGTTGGCCATCCTCACTCTGAAAATCTGTTTCTACGTGTTCTACTTCTCTTTCTCTCCACCTGACTTGGAGCAGCTTACTCTCAAGACTTCTCTTTTCTCTGTGGGCAGTCTTTGTGTTGTTGCTGCTTCTTGTTTGACTTTTCTCCTCACTTTCTTGTCCCTCTAAGCATCACCCCTTCTGTCTGCTTCAACTCACATTTGTGTGATTCTCCACTTTATCTCAATGTTAACTCTTTCTTGGCTTGTACCCACAACTTGGATGCTTGTCTTGCCTGTCAGCCAGAATGATGAACAAAACTCTCCTCCTCGAGGTCTGTCCTATCCGGTTTCTTTGGGCACCTCTCCAGGGATGAGTCAAAAACAATTTGTGCTGGTCAGAGATTAGGCTTGTTGAGGAAAATCGCTGGGCCGACTCACTGTTTGCATGGCTTCCGTCGGTTCCTTCTCTTTCTTTCTGCTGTTTGCGCGCTCTCTCCCCCCCACTAAAGTCCTTTCAACTGGTGCAAGCTCAAGTGGCTAAGTGAGAGGAAGCAGAGGAAAGTGAAAAGCAAAAAAAAAAAATCAACAAAGAACTTGTGGAAACAACAGGCTGAACATGAAAGGATGGGTAACAGAATTGACTTATGATTGGATTCTGGCGTGTTTTAGCAACGCCTATGGGAGGGAAGAGGGATGGACCAACTGGGAGGAGGGGGTGAAGAAGCAAAGACTGTTTAAAGAGAGACAAAGAGAAAGTAAAAAAGAAAATGCTGGTCAGGCAGAAACCTACTACAGGTCCAAATGAGGTTTTTATTTTTTTTATCTTATATTTTCAACTCAAGTTGAAAATATAACTTCTTAGTTTTCCCTTAGAAACTCTAGTTGATCCTGTTTGATTGGCTGTCAGATGAATTCATCCCTGAAGAGTTGGCCAACCCAGACCGGAGGTGTGGAGGGAGATGGGGGGCGAAATGCAACAAATGCACGTAAATCAGCCCCAAAACAAAGCAGCTGCTGAAAAGGACATGTCACATTCAGACAGGCTCTCAGGAAATTATGGTCCACCAAAGCATGCCACCCCTCATCACCACGGAAACCCAGATGACTCAAGGGAGAGATTCACACAGGAGCAAACAAGAGTTCACCCAACTGTACAGCCTTGCGAGCTGCAAACACAGTCAAACTTCTGCCTTTTATGTGTGTGTGTGTGTGGGGGAGGAGGGGGGGAAGGGTTGGTGCGGGGGCACAGCAACCCATTTTCCCACAGCTGCTCGGCCCGTCAGCTCTACTTGGACTCAGCTCATTAAATTAGCTTAAATTCACTCCAGACTAACACACTAATTCCATTCTGCCTATTAGACTGTCCACACGGCCGTTCTCAGAGACATGGCCGTTCCTCGCGTCTGCAAGAGACATGTCTCACCCCTACCAGTAACACTCTCTGTCACACACACTCAGCCTGTCTACACGACAAGCATGTCCATGCGTAACTTTTTGCAGATTCTTGCATCGGACTTGGCCTCGTCAGTGATTGACGGATGCTCAGGTGGGTTACATAAAGTTTATTTCCACCTTCCTGTACAAAAAAAGGAAAGTGTTTTTTCTACTCATATATGTTTTCAGCCTTGAACTTGAACTCAACCTGCCACAACATCACACACACACACCGGCACAAAACGGCTTTCTTTATCCTGAGCAGATCTGGATAGTTTGCCCGTGTGTATGTGTAGCTGGGTTTCCTCTAGCCATGTAATGCAGCAAATTGGAATTACAACATTTATTTGCTTAATAGCAATATGGCAATTTCCAAAAAACTCACTTTTACAATAAAACGTTTTTGCGCTAAGCTGAGGTTGTTTCTTGGCTGTATCAAAATTAGTGCATTTTGTCGAACAACTAGTTGTTACTCCTTGTGGAAAAGACGAAGAAGACGACAGGAAGTGGCATTAGGATGACGAGACGCTGCATGTTTTTTTTACTGACTTAGAGCGCCGTGAACAAACTTAATCACGTGTGATTTGAACTGTGTCTCTTATTAAACGGAAACACCGCAATTGCGAAATTGTATCTTTCGACATCAGCGGAATATGAACAAAGTTTTGTGCACGTTTGTAAGGCTAACGCAGCTTTCTGTTAAATGACAGACTTGACATCTTTGGGCTGGATGTGGTCGGGGCGAGGAGGCCGGCTGAGCCAGCAAGGAGATGAAAGAGGAGAAAAACAAGTGCTCAGTTCTGTGAGAGCCGGGTCGAGTGGCTGGTGCTCCAGAGGGGCTGAGAGGTCCTTCCGACTTTGAATCAAAACAACTTTCTGACGTTGGTCTTAAAGTGACAGCTCTGCTAAAAATCATCCACTCCAGGCTCTGGGCTAATTTGATCATTTGAATGAAATTACCTGATATTGTTTTTCTTTTGTGTTCAGATTCATTGGGTTGTAAATATCTGAAGCACCAACTGGTTGAGGCTTACAACTGGTAAAGTATGAAACTCTGAGGAACGGCAAACATTGAAATGCCAAAAGCACTGTTTGAAAGTCAAGACTGGTAGAAAGCTATCCAGTGCAGATACTTTAAGGAGTAGTAAACCTATTGGAAGCCTTAAAATCTTTTTTACCACAGCCATATTTTCCTTTGTCTATGTTGATCATTTTACTTAATTATGACTAAGCCCAAAACTACTTTTGCTTACAATAAAAATTCTGCAAGTACCAGGATGGAGGTCTAAGCCACCTTCTGTCCACCAACCTTGGACTGAGTTGGTTTGGAGCATTAACAGCCCTACTTAGCGAGGCGTTACTCAGTTAAATGGCTTTTTCACTAGTAAATGCTATGCGGTACCAGTCCCTTTTTCAAAACCCACTACCTTTGGGTTCCAAGCGCACCAAGTCAGGCTGGAGTGACAATGGGGCGGAGTCATTGGTGGTGTGACTCTCACAAGTCTTGTTTCAATTGGAGGAAGTGTGGGGTGAGGGGGTAAGAAGGTGCGTGGGAGAGGGGTTGCCCATTTTGAAGTAAGAAAAAGTTGATGGAAATGGTAAATTTAAAAAAAAACCTCCTCAAGTTTGCAAAAAAGTTTTTACACTCAGTAGAAGTGTTTTTTGGTATTTCTGAAAAAGAGCTACGGTGCTAAAGGGGAGATGGAAGCACATTTGTCCCACTGTGTGGCTGGTTGTCCCAGGTATGTTTCAGTGAAAATTTATTTAGAAAGGAGGCTGCTAGATTACTTTTAATATAATCTTTAAGTTTACAATGTTTCATTTAATATATTAGTTGAAAAAAAAAAATCCAATATAGGCTATCCAATTGTCAAAACATAGTGTAAAAAACAAATCAAATTGTCTGCAAATAATAGAGACTTGGTTTATTCAAGTCTCTATTATTTTATCTACTGAATATATCCAGAGGCAGTTCTCTAGCAAAGAACAAATCTATTCTCACTATAACTCTGCTTTTGTACTTTTAAATGCTAAGTGCTACATTCTAATCTAAATCCATTGTCTATTGAATAGGAAAACTGAAAGAATCAAAAGTTACGTTATGGTGTGAAAAACACAAAAACTTCTCACACCTCGATGTCAAGTGTCAAACTGCGAAAATAAAAAATGTACCTAGTCTGTGACAACTATTTTGGAAATTCACACACAAACATTTTTGTAACAGCTCCCTCTAGGCTGCTATTTGTATCGACTGTGACAACCAACCCCTTTCTCTCCTACCTCTGCTCGCAACAGCCTCACACCCAAGATGAGTCGAAAAGCTGGTGTTGTGGATGCAGAGCAGAAACAAAGAGGAGGAGGAAGTTCAGACCACCCCTTTCACTGATCATAATGGACAACATGAGTTTCTTGGCAATCAAATGAGATCAACTCCAAGCGCTAACAAGGACCCTCACAGAGTGCAGTGCTGTGTGTTTCACTGAGACACGGCTCCAGGATCATATCTTCAACTCCAAACTCTTTCGGACTGGTTGTCTGGCCATATCAGCAGACAGAGGTTTAAAGAAGAGTGGCAAAAGCAAAGGAGGTGGATTAGCAGTGCTTGTGCACAACAGATTCTGTAATCCAGGACATGTTAGCAAGAAGTGTTGCATAGGGTGTCCAGGGGGATGTTGACATGAATTTTCATCCATACTACGATACTTAGCAAGAGAGTTCACTAGTGGTATGTTGGCTATCGTTAACGCTCTGTTGTCAGCTGACGGCAACGCAGCATGTGAGGTCATTAGTTCAGCCTTTCTAAGCTGCAAACACGACACTCGTCACTTGTTTATATTCGTCACTTCTGTGATTTTTAAAGACTTAGCTCCAATGCGTCTGTGGCAAAATCTGGTTGTGTTGATCCCTCCCCACTCCCTTCCAACATTTCAACTGTTGTCAGCTGCTTTACCAGATAGAGAAATAGTTTGCTCTATAGTATTCTCTATTTTTTTTATAGTTTTCTCTATAAAAAAAATAGAGAAAACTATAATTTCCCCAAAACGCTGCATACGCAGCCGCTCGCAGGAATAAGGGGCTTGTCGTTCCAATGCCTGAACAAAACGCCAATGTCTCACCTGATTGCTGATAGATGATGAGCGCTAGTGCCATGGATGAATTATGAATATATCTCATTTAACTGTTTACATCCGTCGCTGCCATGATTTTTAAAGTTATATTAACAAGCTCGCTCATGTGTCATTTTAATTTCATTCATTATTTAATGAAAACACCGCAATTGCGAAATTGTGCTTTTTCGTCATTGTCAGAACGTAGACAAAGATTTGCATGCATTCCTAATGGAGCTAGAGACAGAGATTTATGAAGAGCATAAAAAAAGCAGCTTAAAGTCAAGATTGAGACATCAAGAAGACATAATACTGAAGAGCAAGCTCCGGCAGAACAATGTCAATTATGTGTGATCGAGGAAGAAGGGGATCACAGGCTTCAACCAGAGAGAGGATAGGACAGATGAAAGTCTGGACAGGGCCAGTGAACTGATCACGTTCTTTAGCAGGTTTAATTTAATAAACTCAGAAACCTCCTTTCCTGCCCCAAGCCTGGCAGTCATCATGTCCTCCTTTGATCCACAGCTTCTCTGTCACATCTCAGAGGTTCTGCTTCTACATGTTTGTCTTCTGCCAAATCAGGAGATGCTGGTACTCCCTTTACCTCAGCCTCCCACCTGTCTGTCTCCAGGAAGGCATGAAGATGATGAAACAGCAGAAGCGACTGAACCGGAACACGACTGCAGATCCAAACGGTGCCAGCCCCAGAACCCGAAAGGCCTCTGTAGAGCAGTTTCTCTGGGACTCTGCTGCACCTCTTCAACCTTAACCTGATTATACTATTTGGTCTCATAAAGCACTTTCTGAATTGAATTTAAAAAAGAACAGATAGAATTTTTTACTAATTGTTATCAAAGTCGCCTGTTTTGTTGTCATGAAACTGATTCACATTTTACATTTAGACAACTTTGTCTACATGAATGGTTCATACGTCAGAGTTAAGGGGTTTGAGAAACTTCTCTGAAGTTGCTCAGCCAATCAACAGATCATGACTGGATAAGGAGCGAAAGTCCAAAGAAACGGACGCACAATGCAGATCAAAAGTCTGCCTCATTTGCAGTAAATATCTGTGTTAAACATTGAAAAAGTCCAACAGTTTCAACATGGTGCAACACCTGACCTTGATCTGACATCCACTCTGTTGTCGGGGTATGTACCAACAACATTGTTGCTGTGGATACACTCGCACTGCCCTTGTGCCGCTTGGTTTATACCCCTGTGAGACAAATCTCCTGCAATTAGGAAAGCACCACACATGGTTAGCACATTCTCATGTCCGTGCACAGACAATAAAAATCTCATGGGCCCATCAGATTATGCCTGTCATGACTACTGAGAAACCCTTGTGGACATGTAAATGGCATAAGACTATTACGATATAAAACAAAGCTGATAAGTTGTGGGCTATTCTCAGAGGTGGAACCAAGTCATTAATTTTCCAAGTCACAAGTAAGTGTCAAGTCTTTCCACCCAACTTTTGAGTCAGTTTCTGATTAAAGTCATTGAGTTGGTCACAAAAGAAAAGTTCTAAGTTGTATCCAAATCCTAAACCTCAAAAGGTTTGGTGTTAAACAAGTCATTTGACCCAGTATGTTCTTCAATCACAATAGTTTATCGTTTTTAGACTTATGACATTCTTTTAAATTATGTATCTGTTTGCCAGCAAAAAGGAACTAAAGCACCAAAAATGTGGGAAATCCAGTTATAAAGCTGATGTTGCTTTTCACATAACAGAAACAAACAAAAAAGACAGTTAATTGAGAAAATGACTAGAAGATGTCACCATAGTAAAAAATAACTTTATTTACATAAAAAAAAACATTATCCCCAGTAACAGCAGTACAAACATGCTTTTACAGTATTATGATGATGAGAATTGAATTATTCTCATCATAAAAGCAAATGTTCTGTCTTCAAGTTGATTTTTTTGAGGCTGACTATGGGAAAACATAATAATTAAAATAATTATTCAGTTTAGATAATAGAAGTAGTTGCAGTGTTACTATTAGAGTCACTTTTGTCAGGTTAGGATGCTGCAGAGCCAGCTGACTGATTGGTCATCTTGTTTTTGGGTCAGTGAAAGTGAAAACCTGCAGCTCTTTGACCATGTGTTCAGAATTGGTTCATTAAAAAGGAAAATGGCAAAATGATGACTTTTGTTGTGAAGCTAACATTGACTATAGGTTAATAACAGTATTAGCTTTGAGTTATCATTTTTTGTGTAAGTTTAAATGTTAAAGTTATATGATTTTGTTAGTTCTCCATAGTTTTCAACCCAAATGTTTTACATATCCTAATTCATTTCTTCATTATTGTCACCTTGTAATTTGTGTCAACAAATTCTGGGTCTGGGGGACGATGGTAAACTACTTAATAAAGCTTTTTTTTTTAGCATGGACATGAGCTGGCTCCAGCAGAGGAACCAGGTGCCTCACCTTCCTCGTGATCATTGACCCTCCATGAGGCCAGATCCTGCTTGGGGCTCCAGTCCAAGGTAAATGACAATTATCTCGGGTGTCTTCCATTTTCTTATATTTCACCAACAGTTGTCCTCTCACCAAGATGGTTGACTATTATCCTGAAGCCCATCCCAGCCTTATGCAGATCTACAATTTTGTCCCTGGCAGCTCTTTTGGTCTGGCCCATGGTGGAGAAGTTGGAGTCTGATTGAATGTGCGGACAGGTGTCTTTAATACATGTAACTCATTTGTGAAATTTATTTTATTTTATTGTTTTCTAAAACTTAAAAAGTGGAAAACATCAGAATAGGTGGATGGAAACGGCAAAGTTTTTTTTTTTTAAATCTCAATTTTTTTTTTTTTCGCTCACTTGAGGTTGCTTTTGGCTCTTTCGAAAAAGAGTTAATGCACAAAAGGGAAATTTACTGAATTAGTTTTGACATAGCGAACTTTTCCAGTCCAAACCTCTAGACTGGAGGGGAGGACCTTGTGCCTGTAGTGCCTGTCGACAGTCACTGCAGACTGGGATGGGAATGATGAAACGCTCCCATTGACTGGTGGTCGTGAAAGGCTTGGAAAATGTAAACCTTCAAACCTCCAGCCCAGACTGGAGGACTGTCAGCCTGGAGTGGCTGGCAAAAGGCAATCTGTATCTTACCAGAGGCAATGAGCTCTGAAAAATTTCTATGTCCAAGCCTCCAGCCTGGAGGGGATGGAATCACACCTACTTCACTATTTTATTCATTATTATTATTAGCGACTTTTTAAAAGTTTACTAAAAGTCTCATGACAATTGGATGGACACATAGTTAATAACACATAAATGATAGGAAAGTAATAACAAAAGAAAAGCAAAACACTAGTGGATCATCAAAAAAGCAAAGGCAGTCACCATCAGTGTTTGAAGCATATGAATTTATATATTTTCAATACTACATGGAGACAATTTATGCAATATGAAAGACACTTCAAGTCACATTACAATAATTATAATAGTTTATGTTCTTGTTGCAATAATCCCATAAACCATTCTGGCTGTAAGCTGCAATTACCACACACCCAAGTTTTCCTGCTAATGATTTGTGCAAAGAGCTCGTATGAGAAGGCGGTGTCCGAATGAATGAATGCAGATTAACCTCAGAAATGAATAATGAATGTCTGAGCTCTTCCGGTCCAGCTGAAGGCCCCCTCCAAGAGACTTATTATGGGCAGTAAACAGAGCGACTGTGACTTGTTGTAGATAGCAGACAATTGTTGTAACCCCAAACAAAATGATTGCTTTGGCAGCCTAATGTTTGGCTGTCTTGTCTTGGTTTGCTTTTGTGTTGTCGTAAAGTGACTGTGAAAGATTAAAGGGAGGACTTTCAAAGTGTTATTAGAGTTTTGAATGTCTAATGAAACTCAAAAGGTTCCACTCTTTTCACCCGGCTGTTTCCTAAAAAAAACGCATTGATATACAAGGGCAGGAATGACAGTAGTTTCCTGCAAAAAAACTATTCATATCACTTCATTTTTTCACATTTTGACACAATACAAAAAAACGTCAATGTGTTTTGCTGAGGTTTTAGGTGAGGGACCACGTCCAAGATTAAAAGTGTATAATTCTGTAATAATGAGGAAAATGATATAGGATTTTCCACACGTTGGAGTTGAATTTACTCTATTATTGATAAATAAAATAGTCATTACTGAATTATTACTTGTTGATGCAATTTCTGAGGTTTGTCTCTACCAACTTTGCACATCTTAACCTCACTCCACCATTTACAGGCCAGGAAACACTGAGGCAGATTCCCTGTCATGTAAAACCGTCTGTGAGAGAGGCGATGCAGAGAAGGAGACTGAAGGAAAGGAAAACTGCTGTATAAGCTGTGAAATTATGATGTCTGTCTGCTGTGACACATATTGGCATATTGGCAGATATGTGTCACATAAAAAAGTAATTGTACCTAACTCCAGCTGTACAGCTGCTGTTTTCAATCTTGCCAAACCTTTCATCCCTGGCCTGTTTGTTTTGTCTCTTGGTCTTTTATGATGCTATTTCTTCATTAATGTTTTCTAACCAACCTGAAAACAGGGGCCTTCACAGAACAATGGTCTCAAACCGAGAGGAGCTCACATCGATGGACTCATTTTCCCCAATATCTCCTCTCTCTCTGCTCCAACCCGTGCAGCTCCTCGACAGGGTACAGTGGCTTCTACCAGTTATGTCGGTTTTCTTTTCCTCTCCCCACATTTTCCAGACCCCTGTCGCGCTAAGCCGAGCTTAGCAGTCAGCTGAGCTGATCAAAGACCGTGGCCATGCAGTGGCTAACAAGAGGCGAGAGTTCCCAGTGACATAGGACCTCCCAGCGGGTTTACACCACTATAGACTTACTGTAATTGGAATGAATGTGGGGGGATGAAAGCCAACCGTCGGCTCTATGTATTAGATCGAATGACCCGAAACGATTCAGAAGTTCCCAGATGAACAGTTTTACCAAAATGGCTGAATATTTGGAAATTGATGTGATGGAACGAGTGCCCTTCATTAGCAGATTAAAAGATGACATCTTGGTGAAAAAGAGGGGAAAATAGACACTATATGACACCTAAGAAGAGACTTAAGGAAATGCAACATCATTATCAAAGAACCCTTCTAGACACTTGCAACCAAGATGTTTTGTTTCCTGTTTATCATTTTATTTTGTCGAAATATGTGCTCACCAGTTTATGTTTCCTTTATGGATACTTTGTGTGTGGCCTTTACAGGCTTTAATACTTCATAAAATGTATGTGACATATCTTAACATGTTGGTGTCCGCTGAAAATGTTAGAGAAAAAAAATTAAAAAGAAAAAGAAAAATGAAATGATTCTAGCTGAAAAACATCTCAGGTCTTTGGAACATTCTGCTAGTCCTCTCTAGGGTTTTACATCTTAGAACTGGGTCTTCATAGCCTACCCTAAATTTCTTCTCTTCTTCTGTCCGCCATGTTCTTGACATTTGGACTCTTTGATAGGGGCCCTCACTCTGGGCCCCCTATCATGACTCATTAGCCCTAAAAGCTCTTCCCTCTTTCTCTTTCCTTTGTTGGACAGCTTGCCTCTGTTCCCCTTTGTACAGCAAGCAACACGATGTCACATTGTACATACAGATCTTTTATTGCTTGAGACAGAATTAGTCCAAAATGAGCCTACGCCAAACCTGCAGATTTGGTTGCTAAAAATTGCAGTGTGCCTTTACTATGAGTAAGACATATTCTTCTTATTTACCAAGCCTTTTATTGTCACATGGATAAATAAACACTGTTAATGATAGCATCAGCTATGACAGCGTATACATTTACTACAGATTTAAAAGTTTGAGTGTTGCTGAACATATTTGAATCAACTCTGACAGAGTTGTTGTCCGCTGATTTGAAGGTTGCGAGTTAGACGCTTGGGTTCTTGTGCAAGACGCCCAGGTCCATGTTGCAATGTTTTTTCTCAATGAGTGGAGAGACTGATAGCATTGCATCACTCATCAGTAAAGCCAAAACAGCATCTGCTCCCTCCACAAACTGAGAACAGCCAAGAGCTCAGCCCCTATCATGCGCACCTTCTACAGAGGCATCACTCTGTAGAAGTGTAATGTCTCTTCTACATGTCATGTTCATGACCAGATGCATGAACGTGAGGGAAGGCACCTGCCGTTGGTGTGTTGTGAAAGGAACCAAAGGAAATTATTGTTGCAACTCTGCTCTTCCTTTCTGACATTTATCCCACCTGCCTCACCTGGAACGTCCACCGTTTTGAAGGAATCCCTGTTGTATCACCCTGTTGTGCCAGCTAGAAAGAGTTTAGCAGCTCTGCCTCCTGCGTCTAATGAATTTGAGACATAAGAAATTTGGGTTTTCACCCTTCTTTTCATCCCAAAGCTCCCCTAAGTTTAGGGTTCGTGTACCCGACCCTATGGACAGCCTGGATGGTGTAGAATGGTATGTTGAGAGTTATTTATTATGATTTAGTTTTGGTGTCAGAAGAGATGAGAGTTATTGGTACTGAGCAGGGAAAAACAAGATCATGTGAGATCCGAATGGTTGTTGTCAGAACAGGCGGACAGGTGGCAGCTGAGGCTGAAGGAAGGAGTGACTGAGGATCGATGAGTGATCCAGCAAACTGAGGTCTACAGAGTGGTGTCCAGGAGTTAGTGTGGAAACCAACGGGGTTTCAACCGAATAGATAGCAAGGAGTAAGTTCTGAAGTCTGTGCTGTGCAGTGACTGGATAAGACATATAGCGTCACTTCCTGTTGTCACTATCAGACTCTGTGAATCTGTCGGTGTTTGAGACACTCTTGGTTTGATCTTGAGTTATCTAACATAAGCAAATTAAAACATATTTTCTGTTGCCGGACTTTACTTTTTGGGAACCCTTTGTGTTTCACACTTCTTTTGTTTTTTGGGGGGGGGGTTTTTGCCATGATAAGTGCTTGCTAGCTTAGCATCAGCTCCACTATGGCTACTCCTTCTGTCTCTCCTGCTGTTTCTTCTTCTCTGTCTGAGTCTTCTAGCTTCTTTTTCTGTGTCAGATTTTTAGCTTCTTCTCTGCCTCCTTCTAGCCATCATCGTACGTGTAATAAGTGTAACATTTTGTAGCTTGGGGTGCGGCTCTGGGCAGATTAGCTGGTTTGGAGCTAGCAAGAATAGGGAACATCAAGTGGCCCTTCAACAGAACCCATGCAGCCTGGACCTCAGGCCAACTGGGTGACAGGACGCACAGCGAAAGATTGCCTGATCAGAGGCGGTACATAAGACCAGACTAGTGATGAATAAGGGGAATGCAATAGAAACATTTTGAATACTTCTAAATGGTTTCATGAGATAGCTAAGTGCCTAGCTCAATGCCTAGAGTATGCAATTCATAATAAACAGCTCGTAGTGAATTTGTTTTTTGTTAATCTATTTTTATGTTTGGAGTTAAAAACAGCATTGGCCAAGGAAATCATTCATTCAAAGATCCAATGAGCCCAACTTTTAGTACTTCTATTTAGCAACCTATATTAACTGCATTGGCCTTTTAGATCATTTAAATTTTAAGGAGTTGCTTAAGCATCTGAATTAACACACTGCTCTTCCTGCACTAAACTTAAGTCCAGTATCTTTTCCAGAACGACTGGATTTGTAATGGAATTCAGTTACACACATATTGATTATTTACCAATAAAGTGACTTCTAAGGTGTGAAGGCTGCACTGGTTTTTATTTTGGGGTGTCTGCATAAAGGCCCCTAACACCACAAAGTTTACTAAACCTTTTTTTTGTTTGCTGCCCCCCACCTTTTTGTTTTTTTTTGTTTTTTTTCTCCAGTGCAGACATATATAACACGGGCAACACTCATTCATGTCTTTGCCTTCATCCGTTCCTTTCTGGCACCTTCTTCAAGCCTTCTCCTCTTCCTGGAGCTGAAACGAAATTAGCTGCACCTGCGTTTCCAGGCCAGAACCAGTTCCTTGAACTCCTTTGAACACACTACTGAATTGATCCTCAAAGAAGAGAGTTGAAGGGATAAAACAGTCAGCATAAGTAGCAGAGAGCAACTGGAGCACTCTTGTGGAGTTGCTGTAGGTAAAGGGAGGGGAGCTGACCGGGTTTTGTTACTGTGAGGCTGCTTACATCCGGTGCTGGTAAGAGCGGGCTCAAGCCAGAGGTGGGTAGTAACATTTTTGTTGAGTGACTTTTTGAAATAAATAAATAAAAAAGAACAGAATAGTAGGGGGGGTTAACTACTTTTTACTTCTACATTAAAAAAAAGAAAAACACTCAAGTAGTGCTGGTCTGAAGTATCACCTGAACCAACTAGTGTGGGTGGACCAAGGAGCCAGAGCTCTGGTAGCATTAAGCTCACATAAATGCATACCTGTCCTATTCTTGGATGGGTTACTTTGTATTTGTGATTTTATTTTTTCTTGTCTTCTGGTTACCACCCTGTGGGCAAAAAGCAAACAAGTAATAAAGATAACGTAAAAGGAAAAATGTGTGAACAAACAGACTAAAGAGTTTTTATATCGACCACAGATTTATAAGCAAAACTGCAAATTCTTAGTAATACAATTGTCTTCTGGGAATTTCCCACAGTGGTATATTAATGTTATCGCTGCTGCCACCACCTGCTTTGGGGAGTAATTGCTTGTTCCAGAGGAGTCTCTGCAGGTGAGTTACCTCCACATGGGAGGTAACAACCAATCACTTGGCTGGGTCGGCCTAAGATCTCTCCAGGTAAACTGGCCAAAAACGAGACTGTCAGGTTAAACTGGTTTCTCAGTAATTGTCCTTTGGTATGAGTGTGAACATGGCTTGCAAGGCTGTGAACATCATTCTGTTGGCAATGGAGTGCTGCTTAGCAAATATTAACAATGATGGTAATCATAACTGACCTAAATCAGGAAAGAATTCATCTGATTTGGGTAAAAAGACAAACAATCTTTTCATAAAGTGGGTGTAAGTGTCACATTTTAACTGTTTACTGACCGTTTAGTAGAGTGAAAGGGCAAAACACACATCAGATTTCTACTATCAAAATGATTTATGAGACTAGAAACAAATTTAGAAGTCGAGATTTTCAAAACAGCAGCATGCAAACCACATGGTATGCTGAGGCCAATCAGTCGTTACCTGTGTTAACTGCAATCACGACTTGCTTTAAAGTGTTTCTATTCCTTTCCCTGACACCATGAAGCAGTCTGGCTCTATAGATCCCTCTCAGCAGTGGTTCCATGCCCAGACCGGCACGGCTGTGATCCTAGTTCTATAGAAGAATAAGGAGATGGTTGATGGAGGAGTTGAAGTCATTGGACAGGCATCCATTTGAACAACCACCAAAACAAAGGAGCCCTTTGTTTCAAAAAACACAAGATTGGTTTTAGACACAAGAGCCCAGAGCCCAGTAGCAGCAATGGAACTGAGATACACTTTGACTTTTATGTGAACTGTAATGCTTCACAAACCTGCAGGTTGTCCATTTTTCTATAGCTCAATAAATGAGCATTGTTTTTTTTTTACTAGTGAGAGTCTAATATTAAAACCTGCTACTGAAACACCTTCTTTGCCAGATGGTGCCTTCAGTCGACAGAGGACCAAAGTCAGCCCTCCGTGCCCAGAGTCACAGTTTGGGCTCCATGTCCTGCTTGTGACCAACGTAAAACCTCTAGTGCTCTCTCCAGGTACCACCACAGTACCGTGCCAAGGACACACTCTGAGGACATTTTCTGAACGAAAATAATCAAATTTAGACTTTAGATTAACAGTCTGCACCACACGTATCAAAATGCAGTGTGGACAGTCAGAGATGGCTGTGCCAATCGCGGAGTAGATCCCCGTTGTCTACTGTACTCACGCTGACCCACTCAGCCACCGGCCACCCTCCCTCTTCTCCACTCCTCTGTGTTGCAGAAACAATGGGTGAATCCATGGGCCTCAAACAAAAAAGAAAAACAAAGTTGCCTGTGTGCGCCTCTCTCCCTCTTGCGAACGAAGGGGAGAAAGATGACACAAAGAAAGCACTGACAGCGGGACACGAGTGCGCACGCTGCAGCGGAGCGGAGGGATCCTGCTCATGTATTCATTGCTGTGGGAGGGTCGTCTTGCGCGCGACGGCCGACTCCATCTGACCTTCATCAGTACGCCTGCGAGCTCAATCACACTAAAATAAAAAAGTACCTTAAAGAGATTCATCCGAGATCTCTGCAGTGGGACTGGACAGACTCTGCTTTTGTCTACAATGATGGATAGACTTGATGCTGTTCTATGAGCTTACTGCTTGAGTTGGTGGGTGTGTACACCAACTCAACTATGTGTTTGAACTGGGTTAAAGGAAAGTTACACTGAACACTTGGCTCACAAGCCAAAGCTGACTCGTAATCATGACATGGACTTTATCTGTAAGGCCAGCAGTGGAACCAGTACACACCTACACACTTTACGTTCCATTGCAGAACTCTTTCATAAAGTATCTTCAGTTTATTAGCATAAGTAATAGCTAGTGGATGTTTTCTTAGTAGTTCACCAACCACAAGTTTTGTACTGCTAAACAAAATCATTTATAGAAGTAATGTACAGTCATGCTCAGTAAAATAAAATATACGTCCAGATGAGTCTCGTCTGTCAGACGCAGGATGTTTTCACACCTGATAGTCTGGTAGACTCTGTTTGGGGACCAAAGTTTGTTACATTTTCGGTTGGTGCGGTTCGCTTTCACACTGCACTGTGTCAAACGATCCAAACCCCACCCTCAACTGTGAACCAAGAACCGCTGAAGGAAATGACATGAAAACCTCTGAAGAAGACACCGAGCGCAACTTCCTTCTTCACAAAATGTAGACAAAAATGGAGTGGTGTCAGTTCTGCGCAGTTGTTAGGATTTCCCTTCTTGGTTTTCAAAAGATGATTTTGGTCATTAAGAGAAAAAGCTGACATTATAAACAAAACATAACACGTCATGAACATGAAGGACTCTTCATGAATGTTTATGACTGTTGTCATTAAGTGTTGTTCAGTAAATAATGACACTTTTAATGCAAAGTTGACACTTTTAATGGAAGTTTTAATGCAACTTTGGATAAAAATTTTGTTATTTACTAAATAATGCTAATTTGATACTTTTAATGAAACTTTGAATGCATATTTGCATTTAAAGATGCATTAAAAGTAGCATATAAAGACTCTTTCATGTTCATAACAGCTGTTATGTCATGTTTATGACAGTGTCCTGTCAGTCTTGTGCACACCAAATAAAGTGTTACCGAAAAAGCTATCCAAACCAACCTGGTTCTGTGTAAAAAAAAGAAAAGAAAAGAAAAAGTAAGTGTTCCTTGTGTTTGATCAAAAACTATCTACTTTTTTCTTAGAAAGCTGAGATCAATTTACCTGGTCAAACTTAACAAAACCTTTCCTAGAAAAGTCATTTCTAAGACTCTGGGCAGATCAGCAGACCACATTGAGAGCCATAATCCACAACTGGAGAAAAATGCAGCGGGCTAGTTCAAGGCCAAAACCACTGATGGCCAAAAAGAACATGAAGTCTCATCTCACATCTGCCCAGTAAATATCATGATGATCCTCAAGACTTTGGGGAAAATATTCTGCTGACTGATGAGACAAAAGCGGACCTTCCTCTGTCTGTTTCTTGACATGCTAATTTGAATTGTAATTTGACTTTTGAACTGCTACTTTTTAAAGTAGAAGCCAGCTGTGCTAATAAATCCTGAACACGGAGGCAACTTGAAGAAAAGCTCTAAGCATTTCTTCTGACCCAAAGAAATCTGATCAGTCCCTGCAGAAAGTTTACGTAGTACTTTTAAATTCACTTTTTTTTTTTTTAAACTCTTGATTTTAAACTTTTGATTAAGCGGGTTTTTTGTGCTAGGACGATGTGGTTTCTCAGCCGTATCGAAATAAATATATTTCGCAAAACTGCACTTTTTTCCCGCGATGAAAGGTGCCCAATAATGCATTCTAAAGCAAATCCAATTATTGTAACACGCCATTTTCTTTTATTCATCCATCCACAGTGAAGACCTTGAGAAGTAAAAACAAAAAAAAAAAGTAGACGCCACATTGACACACTCACACCTGCACACGTCACAGCTCCTCTTTTCCACTTTTGCTCTCAGAGGCTGACATTGAGTCCTTCTTGGAAGAACCTTTAATCGTCTTTTTAGCGGCAGGAGCTGCACCTTTTTTATTGCCCTGCTTCGCTTTCTGTTTTGCGGCTTTGGTGGCAGCTGCGGCCTTGGTTGCGTCTCCAGCTTTGTTTTTTGCCTTTGCCGGAGCTTTGGCCTCAGCAGCAGGTTTGGTAGTCCTTTTTTTCTCAGCCGTGCCCTCTAGCCGATCGGCTGATCGTCCGGCAGAAGCTGCGTCCAGTTTCTTTTCCCGTTTATCCGCTGCCAACTGGCCAGCCTGTGAAGCAGCCGGCACAGACTCACCGGAGTCCTGTGACTCTTTCTGGCTGAACTCTGCATTTACAGGTGTGGAAAACATGTTCAGCATGTCCTGAGCCTGGATTCTCTCCTGGTAAGAGCAGAAAAAAAAAAAGAGGCAAATTTAAAAGAACACCTCCAAATAAATCTTTTTTATTTGTTCACATTGAGCGAAGTCAGCGGACGAGTCTTAGATGCGTTACCTTTTCTTCGTGAGTGGGATCCAAGGTGAACCACAGAGCCACTGCACATCTCTGACCTTTAGTGACGGCCCGGACGCCGTGAGGGTTTTCTTTCCCTGCTCCGAACCCGACAACGCGGCCGCAGCGGGGGTGAACCTCGGCCTGCAGAGGGCATGAAGACGAACGTTACGACGCAGGCGACACGCTCAGCACGTTTAACATCGTCACAGTGCAGCATTTTACATCTATTTATAATATTAGGATTGTATGTGATGAACCATTGTGTCACACGTTGCACTATGAGAGGCGAGATAAAGGACACGTTTATGTGCTTACAAAAATCTGAAAAGTGTGGCCATCAGTCAGTCACATTTTAAAATTTGACTTGATGGCAGGGCCCGTAACCAGCAAAGCAATGAAAATATATTGACAAGATACGAAACATTTTGAATTCAAAATCCCTTTTTGTTGCTAAATTATAGATTAAACAAACACGTGACAAAAAATAAATTTTTTGTTTCTAATCTTATTTATTTTTTTAATCATCAGATTGGAGCAGAGTGATAGTCTATCCATTCGTCTTTCCAGTGTTTCAATAACTCCTGATCATTCATGAAACTTCTTCAGGAATGTGGATGTGGACGCCGACGTCGTTAGCACCGGGGACGTCTGTGATCGGTGCGTACCGGAAACACATGAATACAAAAGTTCAGAGTCTGGACATTTGTGTGTAAAAAAATTTTTTATAAAAAAAAATTTGGTTAAACACGTTAAAATTTGTAATATGTTAAAAACCTACGGAATTGATTCATCGTAATTAACGTGTTAAACTCCCGGCCCTAATAAATTAGAACGGTGAGTTCTCACAGTGGTTTCTCTGTTTTCTCTCGTTCTGCAGGTGCACAAGCAGACTTCTAGGGTCTTTTCTTTCTTGTGCTTCTTTCTCTGCTCCATTCTTATTTCCTTTCCTTTCCCGCCTCTCTCGCTTTCTTTTTCCCCCCTCTCTTTTCTCTAGCAATTTCTGCAGTAATTGTCACTTTGTCTAGTTTAAATAGTTAGCGTAGTTAGCAACTGTATCTCATTAAGTCTGCATGTGTGATCTCTGTTTGTAAGAGTGTTCGTTTGGAGATAGAGGTATTGCCTAGTATTGCTTAAAACTATTATCCTGGCCATTAAGTTCAAAACGTAGTAAATGTTGCTGAATTTCACATTTGTAGTTACAACGAGGTTAAGTGGACCTCAGTATAAAAAGCGTTTTTGGACACTGTCTTCACCCCTCGCCCTCTGTCTCAGTGTTGTGCACAAACACATTTTAAACACTGCATTCATGAGTTCAGGTCACATTTTTGAGATATTGAGAACATCGGTGGTATAGTGATATGTTGTGAATTTAAGCAGTTTCTTTTAGGGTAAACTTTGGATATTTAACTTTGGATAAGAAATACATTTATGCGCCCTAAATTTCTCTTCATTGCATAGTTTAATAATTGTAAAATAATTGTGTGAAAAGTACTTTATGTCCAAGACGACTTCTGCTTCCAGTTTTCGACCATTATTCTGAATTACGGTGGGTTTTTGACTTTGCAATAACAGCTTAAAGGGATAAAGAAAACTCCTGACAAATCTCATCTGCGTCATATTGATGCTAGTAAGAGGATTAAGAATGATCGCAGTAAAGACAGCAGCTAAAACAGACACTTTTTTGTCCAAGTTTTCTTTTCTGTGAATGAACATATTAAAATATGCGAATAAGACATGTTTTAGGAATTTAACTCTCGAGCAAAGACAACGGGGAACAATAAAATAAAGGACAGGCAGTGGCACTAATAAATACACACACTTTATTTGAAATCAGAAAGAATTAGTTGTAGTTGGATCTGTGAACTTAGTTCAAAACATGTAGATGGTGAACTACGAACATTTTAACCTGGATGAACTCCAACGAGAACATGTTTTTGTTCAGAACACTAATCTTCCAGAAATGCCCCCCAGTTAGTGTCACTCATTTTCCCATCGCTGTGGGGATGATGTGTTTAAGTGGAACTATTACTTACGGTGACTGTTTTTGCATCCAGCTCAGTGAAAATAAACTCTCCTCCCTCAAAGTCATCATTTAGATACAAGATGGCACTGAAAGAATGACACTGCAACGTTAGGCAGAAAACAAAAAAACACAAAGGTCTCCTCAGAATGTGTTTTTTTTTTTTTTTTTACCTCACCTGTAGTCTCTGTGAGTGTAAGCAGGAGGTTCTTTTTTACACTGATTGAGGTCGGAAACCAGGACACAGTTGTCGACGTGAACAGGATGGCTCAGGTCCTTCCGGTCCTCCTGCTTTTCTGAATGAGCGGCGGCAGAAAGACAAGTTAACCATCCCACTGTCACACGACCTCTGACCTACAGCGCATCAGGCTGACAAATCCAGGTAGAGTAACAATAGTGCCATGGAAAAGTATTCTGCTGCTTACATATTTCTTCCGTTTTTACTTCTTCTTTTTTTTTGGCTCACCGTAACTAAGTGCACAAATTTGCAGCAAAACCTGGGTTCAACTAAAAATTAGCTTATGAGAAACACCTCTAACATTAAATACCTTATTTTCTTCTTAAGTTGCAGAGAAAATATTATTTATTTTTTTTTTTTTTGCCTTCTGGCATAATTTTGCCTGGATATTTTCATATCAGATATTTTTTTTTGCTCAATTTCCTTTTTAATAAATAAATTGCAAATGACAGAAAATATTTTCAAAAGTCAGTTGGAATGAAATCACCCCACCTGTGAGCTGCCTGGTTTGCAAGAATGTTTAAGATGTCGCACATAAAACTCATTTAAATATCAAGTCAAGATAATCTGAGGAAACACAAAATGCTGTTTTCACATTATCATGTTCTTTATTAACGGAAGTTAACTATTCAAGCAAATTTGGAAAACAAATGATTTGCATGTCAACCTAATATCTGCCATAAAGTGTTTCTGATTAACTGGTAACACATGTTTTACTTTGCCAGGAAGAAATTTTGACCCAATCTTCTGTGCAGAATTGTATTAATTGAGCCACGCTGGGTGAATTGATCAAGGAAAGCCTCTGTAATATCCTGCATCAGAATCTCAATTTCATTTAGTTTCAGACTTTGACTAGGCCACTCCTAAACCCTATTTATTTGAATCATTCAGATGTCGACTTACTGGTGTGCTTAGATCATATATGTGCTACATATATATTTGCAGCGTTTAGGTTTAAGGTCACTGCATTTTCTGCTCTGCAGCAGATTTGTGTTAGCTGCATCAATATTAGCTTCATCTAAGTCTTACACTATGTTAGACTCAATCCCCACCAAATTATTTAATTTAATTATTTAAATTATTTAATCATTTACTGTTGTCTTTGATTATGGTGGAGCTACAATCTTATATGTGGAAGTAATTTCACTTTCGTGTTTTAATGGGAAGTAGCTGGCATTTGAGGCTTGGTCACGTTCATAAACTCTGTCATTAACTGGTGACAACAGTAAGGTTTGTGCTTTATAAACAAAAAAAAAACCCACATTAAAACAACACACCCTGCACTACTGTTCATTAAAAAAAAAATTCTAACTTTACTCTTACATTAGACTGAACTAGTCTCATCACTAGAAACTGGAAGCGGTTTTCCGTAAGCTGTGCAAGTCTCAGACAGAGAGCATGATCACCCCCTAGTGGCTGAGCTCACCATCGATGGCAGAGCGACACACCAGATGAGAGTAGGAGAAGTACAGAGGCGTGTCCAATCGGAAGTGGGACTCCAACACCTTGCGGACTTTCTCACTCAGGTCGAAGAACATACGAGCGCTCTTCAGAGAAACCTTTCCCTCCTGGCCGAGCTACGAAACATAAAAACACAATATAACGGCCAGCATGCAACGAGCCGAGCCTTTTACACGCAGAGAGAAGTCTGTGTGTAAATCTGTTCGGCATTCTGGGTGAATACAAACCAAAACAAACGTCAGAATCTAATGCTGGTGGTGAGAAATGGCTCGAGGTATTTTACCAATGACAAAAGAGAAATCCTACAACCTCTAGAATCTGGTGCCACACTATGTCTGTTTACGTTTAGTGAAGAGGGAAGTTGAAGTTGCGCTCATGTTTTCTTCTAAGGTTTTTGTGTCGTTTCCTTCAGTGATTCTTGGTGCAGCGCCACCACAGGCGAGGAGGGGAACAGGTTTTGTAATGACTGAATCGTTTGACACAATGTAGAGAGAAAGTGAACAGCACCAGCCGAAAATGCTACTTTGGTCCAATCAAACCGAGTTTACTGGACTATGAGGTGACAAGACACACTTTAAAAATATATAATTATGTATCATATCCTAAAATAATCATATTTTGGAACAAATAGTCTTTTTTGTTTGTTTGGGTTTTTTTTGTTTGTTTGTTTGTTTTTTTTTTATCAAAATCACTTTTGTCAAAAATGACTTAGTCCATTATTTTCAGGAAACTTATGAGGTTATGAAACTTATGTAATTCATAAGTTCCCTGAAAATAATGGCCTAAGTCATTTTTGACAAAAGTGATTTTGGTTAAAAAAAAACATATATATATATATATATATATATATATATACATATTTTTCTTTTTAACCATAATCACTTTTGTCAATAACGACCATTATTTTCAAGAAGGTGACCATAAGTTTTCTACAACCCAGTCATCCGCTACTCTGTAAAATAAAACATGTTTGTGATTGTGTGACAGTGTGTGGCGCTGCAGACCTTGATAGCCTTCAGGACAGTGACCCCCTGGAACATCTCACTAGGTGTGTGTGGGGATGGGTGGCCGCTGTAGCCGTCTCCTTTCAGAGCGGCAGCCTGGGAGAGGAGTGTAGGATCGTTACGCTGACGTGACACGCTCTTTTGGTCAAATTCTCACAAAAGCCATCCAGGACGAAGCTCCTTTTCGCTTGGACTCACGTTGGAGAGGCGCTGCAGCTCCCTGCAGTCATCGTCGCTGATCACCTCGTCCAGCAGCACCCGCTGAGAGCCGTTCAGCTGCTTGGACGTCATGGTAACTCTGACGTTATCGTACAGCACTGCACCCCCTAGAGGAAGCAGGTCACAGTACATTTCTGTAGCTCTCGGATGAAGGGTCCCAGTGGACTCTGGCGTTTGAACGGTCACCTTCTTGGGGCGCGATCATCTTGGCCATGTCCGAAGAATCCTTCTTCTTCTCCTCAACCAGAGTTTCAATCTCCTTCATTAGGTTTCCGATCTCCTCCGTGATCCTCGCCGCAGTCTCTCTCTCGGCTCTGAGATACGCAGTCATTCCAGAGTGACAGAGGAGCAGATGGAGATTAGCGTTACTCACACTGCAGGAGCTTGTGTGTAGGCCCGCAACTATCAATTCTTCTGACGGTCAACTGGATGAAAGAAATGTGCCACGTTCTGCAGATTTTTCTTTTAACGATGTTGATTTTTTTTTAAAATAATACTGTCAATTTAGATTTTTTTTTGTTAGTTTGGAACCAAAATCTGTTATTAATTTTTATATTTTGCAATAGTTTGATTACTTTGATAACTTTTAGACCCTCCTATTAATTTCAGAGACTAAGAACCCACTGGGTGTGTGGTCAATATCTTTTGTTTGTTAGATGTCCAGTGTGATGAAGGGAAGTTTTTGTAAAATTATTTCTTTTTACCACTTTTTAAACTTTGACAACAAATTAAGTCAACTTTTATTTTGACCTCTATGTTTTGCTGGAAATACACTACATATTTCAAACAACCAAGTTGAATGCTTCCAAGAATCCAGACACCCAGGGCCCTTCTTGGTCAAATTTTGGTTTTGGAGCTTAGAAGGACACGACAAACCACTATATCCTTCTTAGACAATGTAATAAATACACTAAAATGCTAATTCAATTGGCATTCGGATGTCCCCGGTGTGGGACAAAAAAAAGCATATTTCTATTCCATGAATTCACTGTCGACTGGACCAGAAACCCGGGGAAACTAAAACTACGCCACTTGAGGAGTTCTGGGCAGAACATGCTTACAGAGAAAGGCGTTTTGTCTTAAATGTAAATTGTGTATTTGTTTATATATATATTTTGTTGTTGTTGTTGTTTTTTTGTTTTTTTTTTTGCTTTGTTTTGTTTTATAATTTGTTTGTTTTTGGCTTCACTACTGCTCTGAGTGTGTTTTTCTTTCAGCAAATTGCCCTTTTCGAGCGAGTGTACTCTAGTTAACGATGTACCAATTACTAAATAAGATGAATTCAACGATTTCTTACATCACAGCTAATTTTTACATGTCGGATGTGGACATTAGTGCCACATGATGTGGCACGTTTCGCAGCAAACATGTAATTGTGGTGGGGAAAATTTATGCCAGTTTAACAAAAGTATCCAAATACCTGATGAGCTGTTTGGTTGTTGGCGTTAGCACATTTGTGTGTAATTTTACACATTTTTGATTTGTTTCCTGAAACTTCCCATTAAGAGCAAGATTGCGTGAAACGTTTCTGCAGGTTAAAGTCTAACACACGTGGGCTTTCTGCAGTAGCAAATATTCTGCCGAATAAAGTAAGAAATTCACATCCATAAGACATGCAAATTGAAAACCCACCTACTGTAATAGAGGCGTCAAGAATAAACTAACATTGCAATGCAATGCTTAGCTCAATTTGCCGAAGTGCCGTGAATCTTACTTGTGTTTGTTCCTCAGCTTCTTTGGCATCACATCCTCTGGAGTCCAGGTGTCCTTGCAGTGACAACAACATTACATTTACATGGCAAAAAGAGAACATTCAGTTATCGGCGTTCCATAACGATAAGGCAAAACGGGATGAGGGCAGTTTTTGTCTTCTCACCGGATCTACGAAGGTGATTCCAAAAGCTTCGTATCCAAAGTACAGCAGCTCCTTCTCCAGTATGGACTGCTGGATGTACTGCTTCACCACCTGGTTACAGAGCAGACACCAAATCCAAGCTTGTGACACATCTAATAAACACAAAGTCAACTAATTATCAGTCATTTTACTATTCTTTGTGGTTCAAAATGTTTTGCTCGTTAGATGAGAGCCAAACTCGTCAGCCCTAAATTCATAGCAATAGTGATAAAAGCGAAAACACAACATCTTACCAAGTAGTATTGGCTTAGTTTCAAATGAAAATATCTTACACTTGAAATAAGACAAAACTAACTTAAAAATAACTTTTCAGCAGGACATTTGAGCTCATTTTGAGTCAATAATTCCTTAATATTGATGAAAAACTACTTGTTCCAGTGACGGATTGTTTCAATTATAACAGGATGTTTTTTAGTGAAATAATCTGCCAATGAAACTAGTACTTCTTCATCAATATTAAAGAATTATTGACTTGAAACAAGCTGCTGTATCTTTCTGAGAAGTTACTTGATAGCTAGAAACGAGATCAAAAATGCTTGCAAAGATTTTGTGTTTTTGCAGTGTAGGACCGAAGCCAAAACAAACTCTGATCTACAAAGACATTTTCAAAGGTTCAGATTGTCTTACTCTAGAAAAATACATAGGTAATTAAAAAAGAAAAAACATTTCAGGACTATTTCTTTTGACAAGCACATCGAAATTTTGATGCAAAAAAAGATATTTTATACTGCAACTGAAGAACATGACATTTTGATGAGCATCAAACCAAAACTTAACCGATTTTCAAAAAAAACGAAGTTGCCTCTTGATGGGGAGTTTAACTGGTATTTTTTTTCTGTCGGCACTTATTAAAAAGGTGGTCTTGCTGTCCTTCAGCGGTACCACTGATAAAAATCGATCAAGCCAAGCGTTGTGAATGTAGCAGTACCTGTCTGGCTGATATGGCTGCGGCCTTTTCCTCACCCAGCACAGCGGAATAATAGTTGAGGTTCTGGTTCATCATCTCGTCCTCAGGGTGGAACAACAGGAAGGTCTTAGCACACTCTACGGCCTGCTCATACTTCTCACCTGCAGAAAGGAAGAGGGGGGAGGAGCATCAGCATCATCTGCTTCAGTCAGGTCAGGTTGCCTTGGGGTTGAGCTGGGTTGGGAGTTTTATTTTCTCATTTCAAGCTTTCTGAATGGAACAGTTTTCAGCAAAACATGAGTGCTGAGGGGTGCCTTAACTTCTAGGTTAACTTCTGGAAGTTAAACACTCTTACTGTAATTTTAGAACGGAATTTTAACAAAGCAATATTTGCCCATTCTGCCTGGCAGAAGTTGTCCGGATCGCTCAGCTTGTGAGGACGATTCGTTTTATCCTACAGATGTTCAAACCGAATTAGTTCTCCAAAACATTTAGGCTCTATACTGCTCTAGAAATACATATCCAATTGTAACACATGTGTTTGAGGAGCCAGTCACATAAAGACATGTGACTCTGCGTCGCCACGCTGTATGCAGTAACTGCATTTCATCCTATTTTCAAACTTATTGATATGCCTCGATGCTTTTATTTGACAAACAGTGGAGAAAAATAGTTTTTTAAAAAATCCCCACAATGCCGACAGTTTCAGTTGGGTTTTTTTTAAACATCATTGATTGGAATTTATCACAAAGATAAATCAGAATCCCGTCACGGTAAGCAATTTATTACGATAAACTATCCACCTCTAGTTGTAACTTGACAAAATGCGAAAACACACAACGGGTATCAGCTGCACTAGAGTGTTTGTACACCGGCGTGTGCTCAAGTCAGGCTTTATTTCACGTCGACAGGCTGACAGACTTACTGTTGTAGTAGGAGAACTGCAGGTAGTTGAAGTGAGAGGGCAGGAAGTCCTCGAAAGGAGCATCTCTGCCAGCAGCGGAGGCCAGTTCCACGGCGCAGTGCTGCTTGCAGTTCAGCAGCTGCATGTAGTGATCTGACAACAAACCGTCGCATTTACATGAGCGCCATCAAACATGAAACCGCGGCGTGCAAACGCATTTCACCTCCTCTGCCTCACCCGTCACGGCCTGGAACAGGTCGGCGCTGTACTCCATGTAGGCGTATCCGTCGAAGCGGTACCCCCCCTCACACAGAGCTCTGCACTCCTTGTAGGCGGTGAAGTATTCCTCCAGGGCGTTCTCAAAGTGTTTGGCTGCCAGTCCGAAAGAGTCGTCGCTATAGAAGCTCTTCCCCAGCAGAAACTCAGCCTGAGGAAAGACTCAATGTAACCGCTACCGATTTTGAAAACAATTTCCAGATCGGGTATCGGTTGTCAGGTATGTGTCTGATCTACAGAGTTGGGCCGAGCACCCAAAAATTAGACTCAAGTTAGAGTAGAACCACATCTAAATATTTTTATTCAAGTAAAATATGAACAAAATATTTCACTAGAATAAAAAGTAACGATCCAATAAATTACTAAAGTAAAAAGTAACGATCTAATAATTTACTCAAGCAAGAGTAAAAAAATAATTTATTTAAAAATTACATCACCAGAAGGAGCCAAATATAAAGTTAAGTGGAAATAAGGACATAAATGACAATAATTCAAATACATGACAAAAAAAAAAACATTTTCCAAATCAGTTTCACTCAACAAAAAAACTTGCAAAGCCAACAAAAACTGCAGCTGTGTGTCTGTTTGGTAACGTTTTGATTAAAACGCGTTTGTTTTCCATTCTGTGGGTAGAAAATCCAGAAATTTTACTCAAGTAAAAGTAGAGACACTTCATAATAAAATGACTCAAGAAAAAAAGCACAGCATAGTAAAAAAATACACCTAAAAGTACACTTTTTCGAAAATGTTACTCAAGTAAATGTAACTACCGTAGTTACCGCCAACTCTGCCGATGGAACGGCAGACCTCCTCAGTCTAATTCTTTGTCATTAAACAATAATTAAATATCAGAAGTGAAAAAAGAGGATTGGTGCATCTCTAGTTCTCACCATGTGTGGCTTCGCCTCCAGATCTCTGAAGTTCTCCTCCTCTACTCTTGCCATCATCCTGTAGTACTCCAGGTTCTGCTTCATCTCCAGGTGGTCTGGGTTGGCCTGGGAGAAGGTGTGGGCAGCTGCCACCGCCTTGTCCAGCTTATTGATCTGAAACGACACAGATCACTTCTGTTCACCGGACGTTCTTGGTGAAATAAATTCACAAAGCAGATGGAGAAGCACAGTGAAAGCCCTGCATCAGTCTGAGTAGAACTAAAACATTAATGTCTATGTACTGGCAATTATGGAAACGGAAATGATTACGTTTGCAAAGGAGGTAGTCAATACATGGGATGAAGGTAAGCAGACAGCAGGTGTCACATTTCATAGTTGCCATAGAAATTTAAGAGTATCAGAAAAACCCTGCAGGTACAGTTAACACCAGAAGTTTACATACACCGAATAAAAAAAAAATATATATATATATATAAACTATTTTTTTCATTGTCTGAGGTTAAATCAGACCAAACGTCTCTCGTTTTAGAGAGATAGAATATGTCAGAGACTTATTTATTAATGTCTTCAAAATCAGAAGTCAACATACAGAATGATAACCATGTTTCTAGACTAGGAGAGAAATCCAAGATGGTGATTGCTATTGCTATGGGAACTGCTGATAGGTTAACTGACACATTTGAGTTAATTGGAGGCACACCTGTGGATGTATTTCAAGGCCACACCTGGAGCACTCTGCTTTCAGCTTTGACGTGATTGGAAAGTCACAAGAAGACGGCCAAATTATCAGGAAGAGAACCGCAGAGCTGCACAAATCTGGTTCGTCCTTGGGAGCAACGTTCACATGCTGATGTTTAACATGATGGGAATGTAAAACCATCAGACGGCTCAGGAAGGAGACGGCGTCTGTGTCCCAGAGGTGAACGAGTCTTGGTCCAAAATCTGCAAATCGACCCCAGAACAAAAGCCAGAGAATAATGGAAGATGCTGGCTGAAGCTGGTAAGACAGTCAGTGTCCATAGTGAAACTTGTTCTATACCAGTATGGGCTAAGAAGCCACTCAGCAAGGAAGAAGCAGTTGCTCTAAAAGAAACGTCAAAAAGTCCAACTGCAGTTTGCAAAAGCACACAGGGACAAAGACTTTCATTTTTGGATGCATAATGAGACTAAAGTGGAACCAGAGGGGATCGCTTGTACGACCGGCAATACCATCCTCATGCTGTGGGGATGTTTTATGAAACAGATAGCATCGTGAGGAAAGGACATTATGTGGGAATATTGAAGTTACATTTGTTATATACATGTTCATCTTTTGTATATTGAAGTAACATCTAAAGGCATTAACCAGGAAGTGAAAGCTTGAGTGCAGATGGATCTAAAAAAAAAAAGGACAATAAAGTCAAAGTGGTTACAAAGTGGCTTAAGGGCAACAGAGTGAGTGTTTTAGCGCAGCCATCGCATAGTCCTGATCTCAGTCCTGTGGAGAAGCTGTTAGAAGATCTGAACAGCTGTATGTAAACTTCTGGCTTCAACTGTGTTTGTCTATATCATAGATACAAACAGATACTCAAATCGATGGATGCAGTGGTCCCATAAGATGAATAAGGAATGTAGTTTTGTCTGTTTTACATATTTCTCTGCATTTTGCCAAACTGATATTATTTCTGACAACGTGTGTTGTGTTATTGTATATATCTGATTGTGTGCAGTTTTTAAAATAATGCCGAGTTTTAAATGGGTTAACACAGAATATTTTCACTTCATAGAAACCTAAAGAAGCCTTGAAAATAGTTAAAAATGAAACGACCGACTACCAAGAAGCGCACAGTTATTTTTACAAACTCCAGTGTTTCCGCTATTTTCGACTCTTCAAACTACACAATGCTGAACTTCTACGTCCCAACGTCAGATTTGCGTAGAGGCAGAATTCAATTTAAGACGTGGCAGAGAAGTCTCCGTCCGAAGGAGGGGGCTGGGTGTCTACAAGGCAGACCTGTCTCAGCTCTGAATGAAAATATGAAATCCATAATCAAGCAGAAAGTTTACAATCCGACCATGAAGTTACCTTGAAATAGGCCACTTGTAGGTAGTTGTACGGAGTCCTCTTCCCAAACTCCAGCTCCACTTCCTCGCTGACTTGATGCAAAGTTGGAGAACCGAGTTTCTCGGTTTCGCACGAGTTCACACAGTCTGCCCGCTTCAGAATGTTCTGGAAAAAGCTTAAATCCTCCACCGAACCGGCCCCGGGGATTGGCAATTCCAAGCCCCGTAACGGCTCGCCGAGAGCGGACTGGTTGTCACAACGCAGCCGACACTGAACCTTCACGTTTCGGACCGCAGCTTTGTTCCTGAGGGCCTTCTCCATGTTCAGGATGACCGCCAGCCAGTCCCCTTTGTAGTAGGCTTCCACCGCCGCATCGAAGAGGAAATCATACGGCACCAAAGTTGAGTTACTCAGACTGGAGTCTGGCCTGCAGAAGCCCGCAGTGAGCCAGAGACATGTCCAGATCAGCGCGTTGCGGGGTCCCATGATGGGGTCCGGAGCCAGGACAGCACAGAGAAGGAGGCCCTTCTCCCCCAGACAGGAACTGTAGTTTGGAGGCGGGATTGGACATTTGAGAACCCCTGTTCCACCCCCAACACCTTCAAAATATTTTACATACTGACACACACACAAAAAAAGTACACAATTTTTATTATTATTATATTATTAAAGCTAAAAAAAATTGGTCATGTTATAATGATATAATGTTATTCCTTCATCAGAAACATACCTGGCGTGTTGCTTTGATTATTCCATGCATGTTTGAGAAATCCTTTAATCTCGCAGAGCAACCTTTCAACCCACAGCCACTTCAACCACTGTAGAGATTTTTGGTTTTGTGGAAGTGTTACTTGAAATGATCAATGTAGCCCAGTGTGATATGAATTATGTTGCAGGATTGTGAAGGGACTGGTGTCTATCTCCAGTGAGATCTGGTGACCTCGACAGGTCACCACTTAATCATAGTGAGAAACACGCACACTCATATCTAAGGGAAATTTAGAGGAAAAAAATGAATCCAACAGTACGAACCGTGGGAGGAAGTCGGAATACTGGACAATTTTTATTTTTATTTATTTATTTATTTAATTTTTTTACAACATGGGGAAAATGTCTTGTCAAAATCTGTTAGGACTGACATTAGAGCTTGTATTATTTTTAAATCAATATTAAGGAATTATTTACTTAAAACAGCTGATATATTTTTGTTGAATTGTTGCTTGTAAGTCAGTTTTGTCTCATTTCAAGTCTACTAAGATATTTGCATGAGAATTTAGGGGAGAGAGAAAAAAAATACCTGGTAGGATTTTGTGTTTTTGCGGCGCACAAGTCCTTTTCAAGGTATTGCATTTATTACCGTATCAGTCCACAGAGGGGCGCTGTTGACGCATCACAGTTCAAAGTGTTCACCAACATCCATGTCTGGATGGTGGATTGCTCTGATTTCATGTCAAAGAATGAAACATTTCCCTTGGTGTGTGGATCGGGGGGAGGGGTTGACCTTCAGGATCAAAACCTAAAGGTCAAAAACTTCAGGGGATCTCGGAGCAGCTGACAAGGGGTCTTAACCGAAACAATGTCAAGGAGTGTTTTATATTGTTTTATTGTCTCAGGATAGACACGTGTCCCATTTACGATCCAACTATACAATCTGTAGGAGTCATTTCTCCTTTCCTGTGTTTATCGCCACCAGAGGGCGATATCATTTTGAGTTCTGCGTGTCTGATGGGGGATGGGATTATTTAAGGTCAACCATGATTCTGTTCAGGTGTTAATGGGAAGAGGCAACTGAATAAAACAAAGAACTCAAACTATTTTCAGTCATAAAGTGAAACACAGAATTGTGTTTCTAGTTACATAAAATTGTTCAATAATGATCTGAAGGGTGACTGGGATAATCTTGTAATTACTTCATTTGTTTTAGATGATATTCACATCTAATATCAATTCAAGGCCCTGAAAAACAAAACAAACAAACAAAATAATATTATATATATATATATATATATATATATATATATATATAATATTTAGAACCGAAGCACATGATGCCGTATGATGTAACTTCTCTCCAGCACTTAAAACTAGCAATGTAAGTCCCCCTTAAATCTTTGTGGAAGCTCAATTTCTCTTTGGACGTTTAGAAATATATAAATGTTTAGCCGTTCTTTAGGCACAAAATGCTGAGGTTTTAAATTCATATACTTCTAAATGTTACCAGCACCAGATCCAGGGGAATCTGAGCCAGTATCAAGTGCTGCACAGAAAATCAAAATCAAATTTTATTTGTATAGCACATTTCAGCAGCAAGGCATTTCAAAGTGCTTTACATCATTACAAACACAGAAACACAATGCAACATAGAATCAACAATGAAAACACGACATTAAGTCAAGTTCCATCAATAAATTTGTAATTGATTACATTTCAAATACAAATTTAAACAGGTGGGTTTTTAGTCGAAATTTAAAAGAAGTCAGTGTTTCAGCTGTTTTACAGTTTTCTGGAAGTTTGTTCCAAATTTGTGGTGCATAGATGCTGAAAGCTGCTTCTCCTTGTTTGGTTCTGGTTCTGCTCTGCATCCCCAGAACCAGACCTGAGAGGTCTGGAAGGTTGATACAACAACAGCAGATCTTTAATGTATTGTGGTGCTAAGCCGTTCAGTGATTTGTAAACTAACAACAGTATTTTAAAGTCTATTCTTTGAGCTACAGGGAGCCAGTGTAGGAACTTTAAACCTGGTGTTATGTGCTCTATCTTCCTGGTTTTAGTGAGAACGCGAGCAGCAGCATTCTGGATCAGCTGCAGCTGTTTGATTGATTTGTTGGACAGACCTGTGAAGACGCTGTTGCAATAATCAAAACCACTGAAGATGAACGCATGGATGAGTTTCTCTAGATTTTGCTGGGACATTAGTCCTTTAATCCTGGAAATGTTCTTCAGGTGATAGAAGGCCGACTTTGTAACTGTCTTTATGTGGCTCTGGAGGTTCAGGTCAGAGTCCATCACTACTCCCAGGTTTCAGGCCTGATCGCTGGTTTTTAGTTGTAATAACTGAAGCTGTGCATTGACCCTAGATCTATAGCTCTAGATCGTTCCTCTTTAGGTCCAAAAATAATAACTTCAGTTTTGTTTCTGTTCAGCTGGAGAAAGTTTTGGCACATCCACACATTTATCTGTTCTAAACATCTGTTCAGTGATTGGATGGGCTCTGAGTCACCTGGTGACATCGTAATGTAGAGCTGTGTGTCATCTGCATAGTTATGGTAGCTAATATTATTTCCTGTTATAACCTGAGCTAGTGGGAGCATATAAATATTGAATAAGAGGGGTCCTAGGATTGAACCTTGGGGTACCCCACATGTGACCTTTGACCTCTTTGATGAGAAGTTTCCAATTGAAGGTCCAACAGAACCAGCACTGTGGTTCTCCCACAGTCCGTATTTATATGGATGTCATTGAACACTTTTATGAGGGCGGTCTCTGTGCTGTGGTGAGCACGAAAACCAGACTGGAAGGAGTCAAAGCGGTTGGTTATTGTTAGGAAGCTATTTAATTGTTTACACACAGCTTTTTGAATAACTTTGCTGATGAATGGGAGGTCAGAGGTCGGCCTGTAATTCTGCAGTAGTGATTTGTCCAGATTGTTCTTTTTTATAAGTGGTTTGATTACTGCTGTTTTCAAAGCCTGGGGGAAAACGCCTGATGAGAGCGATGAGTTACTATCTGGATCAGATCAGCAGCAATAACAGGCAGGACTTTCTTAAAGAAATGTGAGGGTAAAACATCCAGACAGCAGGAACTGGAGCTTATTTGACTTATAATTTCCTGTAGGGTTTTATAATTAAGTAGTTGGAATTGGGTCATTTTTCCTGTATTTGTTTTGTTTGGGCACAGCATTGGTACTGACTTTATAGTGGATGTACAGATTAATGCTCTGATTTTTTGAATTTTCTCTGAAAAGAAGCTGGAAAACTGGTTGCAAGCAGCAATACATTGGAATTCAGGCGGTAACATCACAGGAGGGTTTGTGATTCTGCCAACTGTTGCAAATGTTGTTAATGTTTTTGTTTATGACATCTGCAAAGAAAGCCTCTCTTGCATGTTTTAGTGTTAAATGATAGTTACGTAGTCTTTCTTTATAGATGTCACAATGAACGTGAAGTTGAGTTTTACGCCATTTTCTTTCTGCCCTATGGCAGAGTTGTCTTGCAGATCTAACTGTTTGTGCATTTCTCCAGGGAGATTTCTTCCTACCAGACACAACCTTCATTTTAATTGGGGCAATGGAATCAATAATATCTGAAACTTTAGACTGAAAATCATTTACCAACTTATCTACGTCATTACAGCTTAGGGGTGAGGAAGAAGAGCAGATTTGATTAAAAGTTTCTGCTGTGTTTTCAGTGAGAGAACGTTTTGTGATGGTTGCTGTTTGTCCAAGTGGGTTAAAAGATAAAGAACTTTCAAAGATAACAGCGAAGTGATCCGACAGGGCGACATCAGTTACAGAGATTGGAAATATTCACACCCTTACTGATAAGCAGGTCCAGTGTGTGTCAACTGGAGCATACATGCACACAACAAACACGTAGATATACATAAGAAAAAAGAAAAGAAAAAGACAACAGACAAGACCAATTCTCATTCAAAAATAGGGGGTGTATTAATTTTTAATTTTTACTGTTTCTCAACCCATTACACTCTCCCCCGTTGTAAAAAATGTCTCCAGATATCTGGAATAGAATTAACAAATATAACCATGAAAAGTCAGGTTTGTCGCTTGAAATGTCTGTCATTTGTCAAAGTGTCATTGCCCTAAAATGTCCATATTGGCATACAGTCAGATGTAGCTTGGTAAGACAGTATGGGGCAAGGAAGACATGCAATCATCAGATTTACTCCAGGCTGCAATGAGTGATAGGATGATTGACCAGCTGGTCATATGTGAATAGCTCTCTAGGTTTTGCAGCTCTGGCTGACCTCCTTACTGGCAGCACTTCCTCCTCTGGTGTGTGAATGCCAGGTTTGGAACTATCCCTCCACTTTCCACCTCGTTCTCCATCGATGGAGACAGCTCTACATTACGATGTCACCAGGTGACTCAGAGCCCATCCAATCACTGAACAGATGCTTAGAACAGATAAATGTGTGGATGTGCCAAAACTTTCTCCAGTTGAACAGAAACAAAACTGAAGTTATTATTTTTGGACCTAAAGAGGAACGATCTAGAGCTATAGATCTAGAGTCAATGCACAGCTTCAGTTATTACAACTGAAAGCCAGCGATCAGCCCGAAACCTGGGAGTAGTGATGGACTCTGACCTGAACCTCCAGAGCCACATAAAGACAGTTACAAAGTCGGCCTTCTATCACCTGAAGAACATTTCCAGGATTACAGGACTAATGTCCCAGCAAAATCTAGAGAAACTCATCTATGCATTCATCTTCAGTGGTTTTGATTATTGCAACAGCGTCTTCACAGGTCTGTCCAACAAATCAATCAAACAGCTGCAGCTGATCCAGAATGCTGCTGCTCGCGTTCTCACTAAAACCAGGAAGATAGAGCACATAACACCAGGTTTAAAGTCCCTCCACTGGCTCCCTGTAGCTCAAAGGATAGACTTTAAAATACTGTTGTTAGTTTACAAATCACTGAACGGCTTAGCACCACAATACATTAAAGATCTGCTGTTGTTGTATCAACCTTCCAGACCTCTCAGGTCTTCCGGTTCTGGTCTGCTCTGCATCCCCAGAACCAGAACCAAACGAGGAGAAGCAGCTTTCAGCATCTATGCACCACAAATTTGGAACAAACTTCCAGAAAACTGTAAAACAGCTGAAACACTGACTTCTTTTAAATCTCAACTAAAAACCCACCTGTTTAGAATTGTATTTGAAATGTAATCAATTACAAATTTATTGATGGAACTTGACTTAATGCTTTGTTTTGATTATTGATTCTATGTTGCATTGTGTTTCTGTGTTTGTAATGATGTAAAGCACTTTGAAATGTCTTGCTGCTGAAATGTGCTATGCAAATAAAATTTGATTGATTGATTGATTGATTGATGGTTCTCCATACAGTTCTTTAGTCAGTGGAGGCACAAATTCTCGGACAACCACTAACTGTTGAACTTTGCTGCTGCATGTCAGCATTCTGTGTTAAATGTTTTGCAGCCTGGAACTCTGAAGCTACTGCTCTGAGATTACTGTGGACATTTGGCTGAGGAACATGGGGGCGTACTTTACTCCTTTCATAAACAGGAACAGTTGTGAGGACATAGTTGTACTCTTCTACCTCGTCAGAGTTTTCATATTTCTGCTCAACTGTCAGATTGTCATGATTCTGGCATTCATTCTGTCTTCGTGTTTGATTTGAGGATTTAATCTGTTCATCTTGTTCAAAGGGCAATTCATTAACAGGTAGCAGTAGATTACGATGCAAAACACGGAATGTTTTGTTTCCAGTTTCTGGTTGTCCACGGTAGATGGGCCCATCACCGATCCTGTGAACAACACTGAATATTTTTCTCCCAATAAGCACGGAGTTTCCCTGGACCACCTCTCTCAGATAGATTTCCTACAAGAACCCGATCTCCTAGTTGTAATGCAACCCCTTTAACATGTCGATCATAATATTGTTTCTCTTTTGCAGAGGATTTTACACTGTTCTCTGAATTTTATATGCCTCCTGCATCCGTGGAGCCCATTTTTGTGCATACTCATGTCTAGAATGTTGATTCTCTTCAGATTTTAAATCAAAAAGCAAATCAATTGGCAAACAGGGATCTCTGCCATACAGAAGAAAGAAAGGTGAGTAACCTGTAGACTCTTGTTTAGTATAATTGTGTGCATGAACTGTGTGTGGCAGGTGGTCTTTCCGCTCAGATTTTTTTTTCCTCATGCAGGGTGCAAAGCATCTGAAGAAGAGTTCAGTTTAGACTCTCAGCTGGGTTCCCCTGGGGATGATATGGAGTTGTTCGAGAATGGGTTATTCCTGCTAGCTGTTGGAGTTGGTGGAACAGATTGTTCTCAAACTCTTTTCCCTGGTCATGATGTAACTTTTCAGGGTAGCCAAAGCGGGGAATAAAGTCATAAAAAAATCTTCTCAGCTGCCGTTTTGCCTGATTTGCTCTTAGTTGCATAGGCTTGTGCAAAGCGAGTAAAATGATCAACCAGTACCAGAATGTACTCATAACCACCTCTGCTTGGTTCAAGGTTCAAATGATCTACAGAAATGAGCTCAAAAGGGTCTCTGGTTGTTATTGAACCCATTGTTTCTTTCTGAAGTTTGTTTGGTTGTTTCTGCTCGACACAACTGCACTGACGAATGACATAATCTTCAATGTCGTTTTGCATAAAAGGCCAATAAAACCTCTCTCTGGCAAGCTGGAGGACTTTGTCAGCACCAACATGTCCCATATCATCATGTAGCATTTTTAACATGGTTTGCTTCAGTTTACTGGGTAAAACTAGCTGTTTCCTGTGTGCTGTCTGTCTTTACAACACTTCCCTGTCCAATGTTAGTCTTTTCCACTCATTTACAAGCCTGCGTGTCTTTCGACCCATTTGACTCTTATCTTTACTGTTTGGCTTCCACCCCTTCATTTTCAGGTTTATCACCTCACAGGTGACAGCATCATCCCTCTGTGCCGCACTAATATTATCTGGGGTAATAACTGGGGTGCCTTCAATGTTTGTGTCATCATCAATGCGCTGCAAATTGAATGCAGCCACCCATGGTACATCACCATCTCTCATAGCTTTGTCCCCCTGCCAGATTGATTCTCAGCAGGTGTGAGTGTCCTGGAGCCATATGCAATAACACAGAGCTTGTTTTCCTGGTGCTGATAAAGTACTTCTCCCAGACCTTCATGTGATGCATCAGTGTGGAGGACAAAGGGTAAATTAAAATCTGGGTAGACCAATATGGGTGGACTTGTTAGCAAGTCAACAAGCTGGGACACTACATTGCTGTGTGTTGCTGTCCACTTTACTGGAGTTTTGGATGGTAACTGTCCACTGTTTTTAGACTTCGGCTGAGTTTTGGAATGAACTGAGTCGGGTTTCTGATTAGACTCTTTGGAGCTTTCTATGAGTTTGAACGGTGGTCTAGCTGCCCTGGAAAAGTCCTGAATGAAAGTGCAATAATAGCCTAGGAAACCTTGTAGGGCCCTAACCTCTCCCACATGTTTTGGTTCTCTGTCTTTAAGTTGTCTCACCGTCTCAAGATCTTGTGGGTCAATCTGAACACCTTCACCAGTCACTAATCGGCCAACATATCTGACCTGACGTTTTAAAAAACTCACATTTTTTTGGTCGCAGTTTGACACCATGCTCTCGCAGGTGGTGAAGCACAAGCCTCAAATCATCAATGTGATCCTGGAAAGTTCTGGAAAAACAAAGCACATCATCCAAATATGGAGAGCAGAACTTGTCCCTCAGACCATCAACGATCCCTTCCATGCACCTTTGGAAAGCAGCTGGGGCTTTAGTAAGGCCAAATGGGAGGCGGACCCTCTCATACAAGCCCCAAGGTGTGCTGAATGCAGTCATGTGTCTTGAACTCTCATCAACAAAGCCTTGATGGTATGCACTGCTTTGGTCAACTAGTGAAAACCACAAGTAACCCCCCAGATTGTCCAACAAATCTTGGATACGTGGATGTGGGTGGCGGTCAGCAATAGTTCTTTGGTTCAGTTTTCTAAAATCAATACAAAGTCGTAAACTCTGATCTTTCTTTCTGACGCAGACGACAGGGGACGAATATGGTGAGGTGGATTTCCTAATCCAATCATGGTCAGAAAGATTTTGTACATATTCTTTCACCTCCTTATTTAGGGGTTTAGGAATTGCATTATAGGACATCTGGACAGGTGTTTCGTCCTTAAGGTGAATTTTCAACTGCAAATTTGGAATGCAGCCAATGTCAGAGTCATGCTTAGCAAAGACTTCCGACTCCTTATACAACATATCCCTGATTAATTTCTGCTCATTCTCCCCCAAGTGAGACAAATCAAAAGGAGGATGCCACCTCAGACATGTCTCATCTTGTGTCTCACTGCTTTCTGGTATTAACTGTGCAATGCATGAGGTTACAGGAAGGTGAGGGGTCGTCCATGAATCATTTTGGTTGTACTGAACTGGATTCACTTCTATGACCTCTAAATTTCCTATAACTGTTCTCTGAAAAGGTAGATGTCACGTTTAGTGGGATTTTGAAAGGGGATTTTAACAACAGCTGTTTACTCACTGAGAAACTCAACAAGAGCTGGGAAAAGCTCTAGACCTTCAGGGCAATTATTCTCAACACTAGGCTGGAATGGCATTGAACCACCTCTTGGCCATTCCCTAACTCTGCACTCCACTTCACAAACATGTCCTGCTGGGATGATCACACCTTTATTACCAGTCCTCACACTGCAATGGGGAGCCTCGTCAGAGGTTGAAACCTGAAGGGCAGAAATCAAAGCCTCGACTGCTCTGTCAGTAACACTTAGAGTCTCTTTAAGTAATGCAGTGATCTCAGCTCCATCTCTTTCTTCTGTGTTGGTTTTAATAATCTCTGCAATTACATTACTGCCTAACAGAGGACAGTTAAGGAGATAAAAAAGCAGAGCAGAGATTTAAAAATAAAAACACAGCTAAGAGTGAATTCCATAACCACTGAGCTGCTACCGAAATGTTTCTGCCCTCGCTGAGCTTCTCAACAAGACCATGAAAGTAGCGATTGTAGAGCTAGAGCATGTGAAGATTCTAAAAATAAATACAAACAAATGTTAAAATGAATGAACAGGAGGCCAAAACCTCTGTGTTTCAGTCTTTACATTTAAGGGCGTCAGAGTCATTTGGACTCTTACTTGTTCAAGACTCTTTAATAAGGACTGAATGGACTGGAAATCTTCTCATTTAAGAGGAAAGCAAACATGTCTGTCATCAGCATAAAAACACATTTATTTGTGTATCCTGAAGATGTCGCCCAAGGGAAGCAGACACTGTGGTTATTGTTTTTGGACAGCAGCAACTTCAGAGAATCCGACCCTTTAAACACAATGAGAGCAGATCTGCACCATGCAACCACATCCAACACCGCAAAGACTGAGGTCATCCAACCCAACAACACCGAGTGCTGCAAGTCCAGATTTCTGTTTAAAACTACATATCTTGTTATTTTGTAACACTGTTTCATTTCAACTTAATTCAGCTCTTTTCTATTCAGTTTTTATTGCATCGCTCCAATTCACGACAAATGTCGTCTCGAGACACTTTAATAAACAAGTTATTTCGATTCAGTCACATACACACACACACACACACACGTTCCACCTGTTTTTAGTTGTCAAACACTACAACGGTGCTTTATTGGTTTCACTTCGCTGCCAGTGTTTGTCTTCAGCTGAGTAATATTGTTGGTATCCACTGTTCTGTTTCTTGCTTTCACCAGAACTCGTGTTTGTGCCGTCATTTGTAGAAAACCTTGTGTCACACGCCTTCTTCCCGGGTTCACCGGAGTTTATGCCTTGCAGCAACTTTGAGTTTTACTTCATCTGCTTGGATTTAGCCCGTTGTCTCTAAACGAAGGGCACAGAAAAGCAACCAACGTTACAAAAGCCACCAAAAGTCTGATTTTCAAAGTAAAATTCTTGTGTTTTTAAAAAATATATATATTTATTTAATCCAATGAAACTTGAGCAGTGCTTTTATATTCTTACAGCACTTTAATATTTTCCACTTTATGACTCACACTTGGAGTTTCTGTCCATGCAAACGTTGGCCCCTGCGCATAAAACATAAAGCATAAAGTCCTATTATAACGTCAATGCAGGCCACGTGACACGTGATCTTTTACTGCTTCTCTCTCTCTATCTCACCTCCTATGTTTCCCAGATAGTTCCATGCTGGGTTTCTGTAATGGGTGATTTTATGATTTACCAGGCAGAGAGGTGTTAGAGGTCAGTTTAATGTATAACACAGGTGACTGGCTTACTGACTGCATGTGTTTATCAAGAGGCAATGTGATGAGATCACGGCAGTAAAAAAGAAAGAAAGAAAAAAAAATCTACCACTCCCTCTGTCGCCGGTATTTTTTCTGGCACAGATCAAGTGGTTTCCAGTAAGCTACGTGCAACACACAGACCTGGCAGCGTGCCAGCCTACCTGCTCGACAGGTATGTTGACTTTGTGGGAGGAGAAGTTGCTCTCACCTCTTTCGGTGTGTGTCAGAGTTGCTAAGTAGAGTGGTTAGATAATTAACCCATCCAACCTGGACGACTGGAAAACATCTCATAAGTCAACTTATAAAGTTTGGAAAGGCTGTAAAGCGAGAACAGAGTCATAAATGTTCACACGTTTAAGATTTTTAATCATAAAACATCTGAAACATGTCGTCAGTTGTTGCTATGAGTTTGTCAGAGGACATGTTGGATCTGATTGGATTCTTGCCGTTTTGCTTTTATCTCAGCAAACGGTGATTTTCAACCGGGACGAAATGGGTTATCTTCTTCAGACTTTACAATATGGCTCTCGTTGAGGTCATAGAGAGTCCTACTGTGATCCCAAAGGTGCAATATGACACTATAGATAAACAAGGGCAGCGCAGTGATAGGGCTGTCAGATGCGTCGCCCCACGGCAAGCAGGTTTCTGGTGCATGACTTCGACTGCAGGCCCATGTGTCTGCATGCTCGCCCTGTGATGACAAAAAAGGTTTTAAGCAAATAAGTGACTAATTTCATCACAATGAATTTAAACCAGCAGCGGTCAGAAGGTCGTGCGGTTTTGGTAAATTGTAAATCTGCCGTATCAATAACGTCAGAAGAACAAACATTTTGCTTAGACTCACCTACTAGGTCAGGCTTATCTGCCCAGACTGAAGCTCCACCCGATGTGTTTTTGCAATGTGTTGTCATGCAACAGTAAAATAAAATAAATAAAATCTATCTTGTCGTCGTTGGTGCAGTCGCAGAGATCGTGACGAGGCTCACAGTAATATCTTTAAGAGTGTTGAAAATTTGAATTCAGAGACCAAACTTTTACATTTTGGTTCATCTGAGGGAGGCAAAGCTGAACCACAGTATTTAAAAAGATACATGTCTCTAGATAATGTTATGACAGCCCTTCCAAAGTGGTAGCTTAGTCACTGTTATTAGCACATGAAGACAATATACTCTGCTTTTGGAGACTGGTGTGTGACCGGTTTAGGCTCATCATATGGACATTTATCAAAGAGGTCTATAATACAGTGTTTGGTGTTATCTTAAAGGGGACTCTCTTGACTTTCATTTAATTTTCATCAGTGTTTTTTAGTCTCTCTGCTCAGCAGAGAGACTAAAAAAGAGACTAGTCACTTATTTGCTTAAAAAACAGGTCACTTTAACAGGTCACTACAGCCTGTTAAAATAATAATAATAATAATTTTCCCCACTTTTCATCTAAGCTAAACTAGATACATTTCTTTTTAGCCCAGTGGTATCCAGTGACATCACTGACACGAGAGTTAGCAACATGTAACTTTTCAAAAATGATGGCTAAGCTTTGTCACGTTGAGATGGACCAAAACAATAAATGAATAAAAAATATAGTGTGGTTTACGGACTAATTCAGATTAAAACCCACATGAGACTCATCAGTCATCCTGCTCCCTTCCTACAGAAAAACAAGACTACTGCAGAATTTATTACTGACCGGTTAGTTTTGTATTTGCAAATACAACCTGCATATGTAGCCACCGTGGTTCTGAACAGCTAGTCTAAATTGTGGCTCGCTAGAAGGTTCTGATGTTAAAGATGTTTTATGGGCATCTTTATTACTCCTTCCTCACTAGCGTGTTTTCTACTAACATGCTGAGTACGATTTGGCGTGACTGCGTTGGACATTTTTATTTGCTCAGTTGATGATTATCCAGCACATACTGTATGACTAAAAAAAAAAAAAAAGGTTTTACTGCAAATCACATGAAGCTGTTGAAAGGAATCAGTGAAAATTGTATTAAAATGTTCAATTTAAGGAGAAAAGTCCAAAATAAGTTTGGTTCAGTTTATGTACAGTACAGACCAAAAGTTTGGACACAACTGTGTGTCCAAACTTTTGGTCTGTACTGTACATGTTGCCAATTCACAATGCATGTCATCTTTAGCCACTTTACAGACAACTCATTTCAGTTCGGTCACATTCCAAGTAATCCTAGGTATCAATAGTGCAATAAGCTCAGGTCATTATTCAATTAGTCAAAAATGTTTCCAAGGAAACCCAGCAGATTGCATTGCATCATTGACCGTCAGCATTCACTCCTCCTGGACGAGCACGTTGCGTTGCTTCATTGACTTTACAGCAATCCCTCATATCAAGCATATGCATGCAGCGACAGTGGGAAGAAAAACTCCCCTTTAACAGGAGCAAACCTCCAGCAGAACCAGAACCTGGCTCAGAACAAACGTCCGTTTGCCACAACCGACTGGAGGTTTGAGAAAACGGAGCAGATACACACAAAAAACAGAAACAAAAAAACTGATGGAGTATTTTCTATGTTAATGAAAAGTAAAAAGTTAATAACGTTTAGTTGAGCACCTTCCTCCAGGAAGATGCAGCAGCCAAGAGGAACTCCAGGCCTGGTGTAGCTTCTGTGTAGAGAAAAACAACTGGAAACAGCAGCAGCCTAAGCTTATACCAGCAGAGCTACAGAGATAGCTCAGGCTTAGAATGACACATGAGAGAGGCAGAACCCGTCTTTCTGACTGAATTCTATCAGTATCAATCAGTATCTATCAGTATCAGTAAATTTCAAACCGTTGCTTCCATCAATCATAACGAGAAAGGATCGCATCGGGCGGAGAGACGACTCAGAGGCAGATTCAAAGAGAAGGAAAAGCAAATTAGCAGCGCAGCAGTAACAGCTGATGGCGTCACTGCGGAACAGCATCTCTGCTGTCCAGATGTTGAGCTGTTATGGTAAGGTCACAACAAACGCATTTTGAGCGTCAGGCGCCTCTGGTTCACATTCACAGTCTATGTGGAGCGTTGGACGCCTGACACTCAAAACGCATTTGGTGTGAACACAACATTAACGTGTCACAGCAGTAAAGAGGCTAGAACATTCTCAGTCTTCTCAGTCTTCAGTCAGAGGCCTCTTCAAATTGGTTGCAAGACTGACCGCTACTGGAGATCCTTCCTGCACACAATGGCTCTTAGAAGATATTTGGGTGAACTGAGTTATGACATCATTCAATTTCTCTTTGGCTCTAATGAAGTAACGCTCAACTGAATGGAGCTGGATTTAGGTATAACTTATTCTTATTCAGATTAAAATTCACATGACTAAATGCTGACAACTATTTACATTTATTTTTTCTTTCCAGCCAAAAATGAAAGGAAAAAAAAAACATTAAAAAACATAATTATTTCACACTTATGGAGAGCCTTAAATACCAAGTTTAACTCTCAAGATACTGATGTTCTGCAACACAAATCATTTAAACTATATAAGGAAATCATAGGGTTTGATCAAAACTGCAGGGAACTTGTTAATGAAAAGGGTAAAAGCGCTCCATATGTAGAGTGCTAATATTTATTAGAGGTATAAATATGCATGGTCTGAGTTTTGTGTGTGTGTGGCTTATGTGAGGGGCATAATGATTGGAACATCTGGTAAATCTACATGAGGTCAAAGAAAAGATAAATGGAGCGATTAGCATTTACACAATGTGGTTTATTTCTCACATCCACCAACACAGAGATTGACGAGTCAAACATTTATTATGTGAAAAAAATTCTAATCATAAAATACGTAAACTACATAGTAGGACTACTCATCTGTTATTTTTTAATAAACATTGTGAGGACACGCTTTACACACTTTATAACAAGTCATACAGATAGGTGGAACATAAGGTAAATGTTGACGTGACAAAAAACATCACCTACATTTATTTCTCTCTGTTCTGCCTTTAATTTGTGCTTTCCGAATCTCACGTTCAGAGCCACAATTGAGTTTCGCATGTGAACGGAACCATGACAGAATAATAAAGAAAATTCGATATTTCCAGTGTCAGTTATTTATACCCATGTACCATAGCACAAACTTTAAGCACAGAGATTAGCCGGTCATAAATTTACAATAAAAAAAAAAACAACAAAAAAACACACACTATATGCAAACTACGGTGAATATTGTACAACTGTTACTTTGTTTACAAAGGCTCAAAAACTTCAGTAAAACTATGTCTAAAGTTTCTGTAACGAGGATCAAAATATAAAACACGTGAAACATTAATATTGGTTCATAAAACCTACTGGAGCCAAACACAATGGCTTACATTTTCTGCAACACCTTCCCTGTAAGAGGAAGTTTCGTCTTTAAAATTTCAGATAGTAACGACTTTTTTCTCCAGCCAGGCAAAAAACAGGCTTTTCTGGTTCCTAAACTTCTGCACTGGTCGGCTTCGTGATCTCTATCTGCTCAGACTGCTGCCAATCTCCTCTGTCTTCCACCCACTGGAATTCTTTCCGAACTTGTACACAAGTCTCCTGCCGTCAACCCGCTCCAGAATCTCTCTCTTGTAGTAATACCTGCAAGTAGAGACACATCACCTTAGGGATTCCAACGGCCTGTACGAGAAGAAAATGTTCTAAAGCAACCACTGGTGTTCTAATGCTGATGATAATACTCTGATGATGGAAAATAATTCCCTGAATTGACATGCCGTGGTAGTCTACTTCTCATAAAATATGTATTTATCTTGGCTTTTTGGTGATTGTTGCCAACATGCATAACTATAAACCAATAAAGTTTAGTTTATAGGGTTCAAACAAAGGATTTAAACCTTACTTTGCAAACTTCATCTGTGACAATGAAGTCTTGCAACACAGTAGTAGTCATCCTCTTTTTTTTTTTGTTGTGCCAGCCCAAAATCTTTACTGGCCCAGTCAGGCCACCCCTTTGAAAAAACCTGCAGTGAGCCCGTATTTAACAAATTAAATCTGGGTTTTGTTCAGTGGTTTACGAATGCAAATTCATATTTGAGAGAATGAACACATTTTAGGTTTTCAGACTCGTTGACACAAATTTCGGACTCCTTTTTTTTTTTAATCCAGCAGCTAAGAAAAAAAAAAATCCCTTCATAATGAGCTCTGGGTTTGCTGTGTGCAGCAGGAGCTCACCTCATGGCCCGGCTGAGTTTCTCATAGGTCATGCTGGTGTTCTTCTTCTTCTGGCCCCACATCTGGGCGACGGCCTCAGACTTGAGGAATTTGAACACCCCCTCCCGACGGTCCTCCCACTTCATCAGGCCCTGGTTCTTCTCGGGGTGGATGAGGATGTCTCTGATGAACTCCCACAGGTGGGTGCCACGTGGTGCTGCAAAGAACGGACACAAATCAGCTCGCTGTTTCCAGGTGGGGGAAGTATTAGCATGAACACACAAGTATAAAGGCGTTCTTGACCTGAGGAAAAAAACTAGTTGTAATGTAGAAAGCGTACCATGTTTGCTTTTCTTTGGGTTGTCGTATATGCTGCTGCTGTGTCCACGGTTGACTTTAGGAGGCCGCCCTCGGGGTCTCTTGATGCGACAGTCTCCATCTTCGGTTTTGATGTGGACCTCTGTCAACACAGCAATTCGTTTACCGCGCCGAACCTCGACTGTACCGTAAGACCAGAATGCTGAGACCAAGTTTGCCTGAATACTCACTTGACACTGGGTAGAACTCAGGGTCTGATTCGCTGCTGCCAGACTCTGGGGAGCTCATGAATCTAAACGTCCCACCTGAACATACATCACACACGTTTGAGAAAAGAAACGTCTTGATATGCCGAACTTCAACAAACGTCGACAAGACGCTAGCCGTATACTAACTGTTGGCCGAGGAGCTGCATTCACTGTCAGATGGATTGTCGGAAAGGTAATCGGTGTCGTCCAGACTTGTCAGGGACTCCATGGTGAATCTGGTCAAATCATAACCATCGCGGTATTCAAAGTTTCTCTTGATCTCAGCTTCTTCACCTGTGTGGTAGATGGATGTGTTATTCCAAAGCTTTCTCTAACATTACAAACTTGTGCTATCTCCATAAATAAATATCAAAATGTACCATGGCCAATTTTGAGCGTGGTCAGCAAAGGGAAGCTCAAGTTGTCCAGGAAGTTATCAAGAAGTTGACATGTCTCACTTAGTTCTGGTCCAGAGAGACTCTGCAGTTCTGGGGGGAAAAAAAGAATAATTTGTTATATTTTTACCATCTCTGAAGACGGATAGATGATTGATTGCATGTAGACAGATTGATATCAGTGGATTTGAACAATAAAATTATACATTTTGGAGATTTAATTTACCATATTTGGTCTTGTACTCTTCTAAGTTCTGGTAAAGATGTGGGCCGAGGTGTGGGCCGAAAGCGGCAGTCATTTCTTCCTGGCTCATGCGGCAGAGGTTTGGACCTTCAATGGAGCAGAAATCCAGACTCAGGGTGCTGGCATCAAACTTGTTGCTCTCCACATGGTCGCTGATCCACTCTAGAACTTGCTCTGCCGTCCAGTGGTGAGGGCTGATCTGTTTGTACCAGTAACCTGAGGAATGAGAGACATTTATTACCTCATGTTCTTCTGACAAAAGTGCTAACAACATTTTTTAATCAGTCTGTCTTGATCTCCAGTAAAGTTCAAAGCCAAACAAAAACTCTGCTGGAAACATTTTCTTTTTCCGAACACATCTACATTTTCTGGTGTTTTATCCACGAAACAATGCAAGAGTGAAACAACGCCTCGCTTAGGGATCAGACAAGGTCAGACAAATATAGCCAGCCCATTTGAACAAGCAGGAGGTCACAGCATTTCTCTGCTTTGTGTGTCGGGTTCAGTTAAACATTGACAGTTCGGTGAATCATTAGCGCAATTAGGTCAAAGTAAAGTGACCTCATGGTTCGGTTATCTTAAGTCGGGATCATGTGGCTCATGTACAAGAAGAATAATATTCCACTATATTACCATCACTGTACAGGATGTCGATTATGATGACAAAGAGGAGCTTCCAAGCTTCTCGATAGTTTTCTGGTATCAATTTCAGTGGAGCCCAAACATTATTCATACACCTTGGAGATTTAGATTTAAAGTAAAAGACAAATATTTCATCAAAATATCTCGTTTGATTGGAAGTAGTAATAATTTGAATGTGTGGGAGATCGATGCATCACACTCAGTCAGAAGCAAACTTCAAACAAAAGGCTAGTTCTCTACATTTGGGTTTAAGTGGAGGTCCCATGTTGACCTGAAACATTCTCCCACAAAAGCAGGTAAACCGGCACGACGTCCGACGATCCTCTTACCTCTCGTGTTGTAACTTCTGCTCTCCAGAGTGTGGATGGTGGGCAGCACATGGAGCTGCTGTGGGGGGGTGTCGGGTAAGCCAGTCTGATACATCGTCAGGTTGGCGTGAGTCAAGATGCTGCTGAGGCACGGCGACGACATCGAGTCTCTGAGAGACATCGAGAAGTTACAAATCAGTCATTCTGAGCATTTTCTGTCAAAAGTAACGTTTTTCACATTGTTGCAACTTAAAATGTGAGCGTCTCCTCTACATGAATTGTGTTAAATAATTCTTTGGAGTCATTTACCTCTTTCAGCACAAGCCACCGTTTGGTTAAAAAAAACTAAATTCAAAACGATCCCACTTTAATTTGTGTGTTGTCTCTTCGGTCTTTGTTTCGGTCTGTTCTTCATAAGGTTCCTGTCTCCAAGGCAAAAAAGCGCTTTCGGTTGGAAGTCAACATGTTTATATCCCTGTGGGGGAGTGGGGGATGGAGAGGTAAATTCAGGGGAATTCCACCTGAGGGTGGCCACACCTCCATCCCTCCTCCGCTTTCCAGAGAACTCGATCAACAACACTCACCTGTCCTGTTTTCCTTTCTAAGCTTTACCGTCTCTTACCCATCATCGCTGAAGATTAGATAAGTTCTTGCCTGACAGATTCAGTTACTGTAAATTTATCTGCTTTGCCTGACTGGATTCCTTTAACTCAGCTGCAAACAACAGTGTTTTATCACAGACCTTTTTTTTAATCAAGAAAATGTCATTTTCAGTTGTAATAATCTAGTTGGACTTTGTGACTTAATGGTATTTTTTTTTGCTGTTGTCCATGGGAATACATCCACAGAAAGGAGGAAGAAGGCTGAGTTAGAACCTTACATAGAAACTCTGACAATGACAGATTGAAGATGAGCAAGTGGTTTTATCAGCTTCACCAGACGATGAGCAAACCTTACCGAGATTGTTTTCCTGTCTAATTTGCTCACTTAAGTCCTGGGATTACATGCAGTTACTTATTGTTGCAAATATACATCATACATGAAATTATATGTGCAAACTCATACATGTAATCACACACACACCTTCACACAAAAAAGAATAGTCATCTTTGAGATCTCAGCTCTCACTCAGGTAGCTCTTACTGCATGATAATGGCTGCAGCGATAACCCAAAGAAAAGGCGCCGAGTACAAAGACCGGCTCATTTTTCTGTTTCAGTGTCCGTGGCGCGTTTGAACTGGATGGCTTAAATAATTGCACTGGTCATGCATTTTACCGTGGCAAGGTGCGGGTAGATAACATTCACAGTCACGCTCTCATGTGGATCAATGTAGGTCACCCGGCAATGCCTAACAAAAGCAACAAGTTTGTTGCCTGTGGAGCAATACTCTTATTTTAGACCTGGCAGCTTAGCACCACAATACATTAAAGATTTGATGTTGTCATAACAACCTTCCAGACCTCTCAGGTCTTCTGGTTTCTTGTCCTGCTCTGTATCCCCAGAACCAGAACCAAACATGGAGAAGCAGCATTCAGCGTCTATGTACCACAAATCTGGAACAAACTTCAAGAAAACGACAAAACAGCTGAAACACCGAGTTCCTTTAAATCTAGACTGAAAACCCATCTGCGTACAGTTGCTTTTGAACCATAATAAATGAAACATCGACCAACATTTTTGATGTAGGGTTAGGGCTAGGATTGTTTTTTCTTGAGGGGCCCCAAGAAAAGATTAAAGTTCTGTTCTTGGGGAGCCCTGCATGTAATTGTTGTCTGCTGTGATGAGAAGTTACCTGCTGACATAAAGAAGTCCTGGTTCTTTAGGTAAGTTTCAAACCAGTCAGCTGCTGTGCCAGAAGGTCCAACACAGTTCCCCAGTCCACGGTCAACAAATGACCATGCTGCACTGAGGTCCAACAGAACCAACACCGTGATTCTTCCACAGCTTGTGTTTAGATGGATGTCATTGAACAGAGTGCTTGGTCATTGTTGGGAAGCTATTTAAGATCAGAAAAAGCTTTTTCAATAAAGCTTTTTCAATAAAGCTTTTTCCCAACACTTGATGATGTGGAAGGTTGGAGATTAGCTCGTAATTTTTCAATAGCAACTTGTCCAGATTGTTCTTTTGTGGCAGTAGTTGGATAGCTGTTGTTTTAAAGTCTGATAAGAGAGATGAGTTCAATATTTTTAATCAGTTCAGATGCATTGACAGGCAAAAGTTTGATTTACTACGTCTGGATAGTACATCAGACGTGTGGGGCGAAGTGGTTAGACGGATCCAGCATCGGTCTGCCTGCGTGACAGTTGTGTTAGAAAACGGTGCTGATTTGCAAGTCATGACAGGTTCTTGGACATGAGATCTGGTCATTCCAGTTCGTCTTGGTTCTCCTTATGACTGCTGTCTTTGTTTTTTGTTGTTGAAATATCCATGAACTTAGCAGTGTTTTAAACATATGGCTCAGTGGTTTTCTGCATCAGTCCATCCATCCATTTATGCAACACACTTATCCCGGAGGGGTCTGCATCCATACTGAATAAAAGAAAGCCCCACTGGGGAACATATGTCAATTTTAATCAATGATTAAAAATATTATGAGGTAAATGTAGTTTAAACATTGTAGCCATATTTAGTATGGCCAACACTAAATGTTGTTACACTGCAAAAACACAAAATCTTAGTAGTTTTGGTTTCGTTTTTAGTGCAAACCTCTTAGTACACTTGAAATAAGACAAAACTAATTTACAAATAACATTTCAGCAAGAAAAATGAACTTGTTTTAAGTCAATTATTCTTTAATATTGATAAAAAAAAAACTACTTGTTCCATTGGCAGATTATTTTCTCTTGTAACAAGATATTTTCCCAATGTTTTTAGTGAAATAATCTGCCAATGGAAATAGAACATTTTCATCAATATTAAGCAATTGTTGACTTAAAACCAGCTCCTATATCTTGCTGAGAAGTTAATTAGAACTTAGTCTTCTCTTATTTCAAGTGTATTAAGATATTTGCACTAGAAACTAGATCGAAAATACTTGCTAAGATTTTGTGTTTTTGCAGTTACATTTATTCACTTAAATCATAATTTGCAAAGTGGAACTGACTTTCAGGCTTTGTCTGTCTAGCTTGTCAAACTCAGATATGTACGTATGAGGAAGACATTAACTGCTCAGCTCACCACTTCAAGACTTTACTTTAAGGGCTTTCATTAGTTGCGCGAGGAATGAAGTTCATACCAGTTTGTCTGAACAGCTTCATAACTTTACAGTTTTTGCTATGCAGCAACTTTTTACTGAACCGCACGCTGCAGAACTTCAGGTCGTAAATGATCCCACATTGTTTGGTTTGCTACTGTTGAATAATTAAGAAATCACAGAAAATCAGCACAAAGCAAACTACAAGGTGCAATTTTATAGATATGGACAAGTTTCAGAATGCAGAGACTCGGTGTAATATTTCTATGTTGTTGAGGATAGTAAATATCTAGAATATATAACATTTTAATTAAACACGCTGTCAACTTTTGGTAATATACACAATGATTTCAGATTTTTCTTGCATCCAGAGGATAAAAATGAAGAGGAATTGTACTTCTGATGTAAAGTGACACTATGCTTTCAAGACAGCAACACTTAAAGACGGAATACAGCAGAAGTGTTGGATTTATACGTCATTAAGAGTATTTGCTCTAAAACACCTAACATGCCAATCATTAATGAGTCTATAGGTAAATAAATCGGTTTGTAAGGATCTGATGTATCTGCTAAACAATGGGCGGCTGTTTATGTCTGAAACCAAAAAAGAGGCAGTTTTGTGGTTAGTGTTAAACGAGAATAAGTTTTCAATTAACCTTAAAATATCCGGTGTAGTTTCTAAAGCAAGAATTCTTGAAAATCATGTTTTCTCTTAAACATTGACTGAATAATCACAAAGTTACTGAAAGTGGTTCCATTTTTTGTTGACGCAATAAAAGCAACTTAATTAAGTTTAAACTCCTGGGCAAACTGATGTTTTGTGGTTTACATAAATAGGAATTGTGTGTGGAAAGAATCTGCTGTTTCTATTGTTATGCTGAAGGCATTGAAACCTTGACAATACTGCTGCTGAATAAAAAGTTCAGTAAACTGAGAAGTCAGAAAGGATTGCAGCTTTATGTGGTGGTGCCATTGATGGCACAGTGAACCATGGATGGTAATTTCCCTGCTGGGATGAATAAAGTACTTCTATTCTATTCTATATGTTGTGGGGATAAGTGGGCCTATTTTCTCCTTTTTGCCCATTGCGTTGTCTTACGTCAGTAACAGCCAGTGAAACTGCACTTTTGCTGAAAATTTCATAACAGCAATTATGCCCAGTTTCCACCGGCGCTGGAAGAATGCAGCCCGGCTGGTTTTTTACTCTCTGTAATGCCAAGAAACTTGAGTGGCCTTGGAGACAACAGAAAATTCATCTCGTCACTTCTTCCACCGCGCAACATTTCTATTGTACACCAGAATTATTACTTAAGGAGGGGACTTTCCGCAAACATTTGTGGGGCATTTAGAAAACCCGAGTGAGAAAAGAGTCATGATTTTAAGATGGGGAATTTATGTTTGGATCCTGAACACCTTGAAGTATAGTGTCGCTTCGCAGTTTTTTGAACACCAAAGTGCTTTGGGAATTTCTGCCCTTCATGCTACATGTGCAAAAAACAAGAAACGTTGGAAGTACTCTGTACTTTGTCATTCCTCAGTGCAATCACAACTAAACACCCCCAAATACATCCATACCTAGTATGTTGCCTTGTTAGCAAGCAATGAAAGCACTTGCTAACAATGCAGCACTGTGAGTATTTTACTGTGAAGTTCTGACTATCTAAAATGTAAATGCCCTGGACTAGAAACACTAGACTCTTGTGTTAGTTGGGGCTCTAATTTACAAGGGTTCTTTGATTCCAGAACCTGTGCAGGGAGGGAGTCGTGTACACTAAGTGCAACATTTCTGAATGACCAGGAAGCTGTCAAAGCAATTGCTCATTCCGTCAACTCCTTTTTTTTTTCTAACCCTGTATGCCAGCTGTGAAGCAGCTCATCAACTCCTGGTGTCTGTGGGTTGCAGGAACCTTAAAGGTTTCTATCACAACTTTCAAGGTGCACAGAAAGGGTCTGGTGAGCTGAAGACTCCAGTTAGGAAACAATTTCATTTGCAGCCCAACGGCCGGGGTTACGAGGCTACAGCCAAAATGGTGATGATCTGCAAATGCAGCTGTTTCCTCGTGCTTCCAGTGTAAGTGGAGACTTCAGCTCACCAGAATGCAGGAGTCTGCCAAGGCAACAACAACTGTGTTTGTAATAATTAACTATCACATTCCAGAAGCATTGTGATACACAACATTTTGTAGTAAGCTCGGCACCATCTCCTCTGTCACTGCATGCTGTGTACACTAATGGTATACATTATTAACATACACGTCTTTCAGTCCAGATTCGGTGCTCACCACAGTATTGAGACTGCCCTTGTCAACATTTTCAATGATTGCCACATAAAAACAGACTGAGGAAGTTGCCGCCTGGTAACATTTGCCACTGCTGACCAAAATACTGAAGTGACTGGAGAACTGGGTTGCACTTTCTGGTAAAGTACTTGACTGGTTTGAGTCTTACTGAAAGGAGAAGGACTTCTTTGTGCCAGTAGGACAAAAACCACATGCGGACAAAAACCCATGGCTCTGTCCTGTGGCCCCTCATATTTAATTTGTTTATTTGTATATTTAACAATCCCCATTAGTCTCCCCTGTAGTAGAGACTGCTCTTCCTGGGGTCCACACCAAACATTACACTAAAAATCCTTGGCAAACATTACAAAAAAGACATAACACCATTCCTTAAGACACAAACAAAATTAAATTAAACCCAAAATTCAGATCAACTGCTTCAACGACTTGCAAACATCATGTAAAGACATGACAAAATACCTTACCACACAAGCTATTTCAACCATATTAGAACTATGTTACAAACAAAGATAAGTACAACAATTATTTAATTTAATTATTTAATTTACATCTACATTGTCCCGCTGGCTCAGATTAGACCAAATCACAAGATAAGTTACATAGTTATGCAGATGATGTACAACTCTACTTAGCAGTGTCACCAGGTTTTAATGATCCCATTCAAGTTTTGAGTAGATAAACTGAAGGAAATCGATGCATGAATGTGCCGTAACAACTCAAGATAAACTAAGTGTTCTTAGTTGAATTGATTACTGCAACAGAGTCTTCACCAGTCTGTCTAACAAGACAATCTAGATGTAGAATGCTGCTGCCTGCGTCCAGCTCTGCACTGGCGCTATGATTCTCAGAGAACATTAAAATACTTTTGGTGGCTTAGCAATCAATACGACGTTATAGATCTGTTGTCATATGAACCTTCCAGACCACTCAGGTCTTCTGGTTTTAGTCTACTCCGCATCCCCAGAATCAGAACCAAACATGGAAAAGCAGCTTCTCAGTTTTCAGACTCCACTAATCTGGAACAAATTTCCAGAAAACGGCAATATTGAAACAGTGAGTTCTTTTAAAAATATGGCTAAACGTAGATTTCTTTAAAGTTGCCTTCGGTTAATACTAACTGGAACCATTTTTGTCCGTCTCCCAGCATTTCTTTACGTCCGTTTATTATGCCAGTGTAATGTTTTGTGTATTTTGCCCGCTGCTGTTCTGTGTTTGTGTTGGTAACGTTACAGATAACATTTTCAAGGGACAAAAATAGATCACGCTGCTGTTGTCGAGTCTCAGTTTCTGTTTTTCATTGGCATTCAGCAACAATAGTGCAAACTGCTGCCCACTTTCCCCGGATAGAAATTGTGGGTAAAATTGGGTAAAAAAAAAAAAAAAGAATTTATGTGTTTCTGGCTTTAGACACAGGCAAGCTATGACAAGCATGTTACAATTCACGAATCAAATCAAAAGTATTGTTATTGCCACTTACTCAACTTAAATAGTTTGTCTATTATCAGTGGGTGTATTTTGCTGCAGGTTAAAAAAAATTCAAATATGGAGCTGTGATCCAAGACACAATTACAAGCCAGTCGGTATTTTACCTGCATTTTCAGAGTCCTGGAAACAATTGTGACCAAATCAATTGTCAAGATGCAGAAGAATCTAACAATTATGTGCTGCCTTTAGGGTCAGAGGTCAGATTTTTGCTTGTGCAAGTACTCTTCCTCTGTTCAATTCACTGAGACGCGGACAGTTTCCCGCAGACAGAAAGTTAACCATTCGGTGCATTTATATTTTGGACAATGTGAAACAAAATTGAAATGCTTGGTTCTGAAGAAAGGTGCTTTGAACTTTACATCTACATCTCTTTGCCTCGTGTTAAACTTGAGGCATGCTGCTGCTCAGTCTGTTGGTGTTGGGATGGATTGTTGATGCCTGAGGCTCAGAGCCTGTGGCAGCCTTCAGAACGATCACCGAGGCATAGATCAGTCTGTCAGAGTTCTGTCATATGTTGGCAGATGTTTAGCCTTTTTAAAAGGATTTGCTCCCCTCCTTAGAAAAATGTTAGTTTGTTTGGTTTTTTTTAACTCTAACAGTCTTGATTACTCCAAAGAGACTGCATATCACTTCTTTATTTAACAGATCATATTCCTCTGAAGATCCGCAAACATTCCTATCACATCGTATCATAGCTTTGTACTGACACCTAATGGCCACAGACAACAATATCTGCTTCAATTATGTTTTTAAATAAAGGATTTATCACATTTGTGTCCTGATGCAGGTTTCCAGATCTATACTGATGATGTTGTTTATGTAGCCGGTAAGTTTTCAGTCATATCTGTTTCATCACAGCTGTCTCTGTGTCATGTGTCACAATGAATCTAAACACAACTGTCATTTTTCTCCTTTTTCGTAGGGTTTATTAATTAGTATCAGTAATTATTCTAATGTAAAGGTTAGTGAACAAATTACTGAACAGGTCTCAGACGTAGCACATCTTGGTGTCATTTTCTACTTTCGTTTAAAATTTGACAAACTTGTCAAGATGTTGAGTAGAGCAGAACAGGAGCAACCTCACAGGCCTTCAGGATTACATCGGCCTTTTCATGCCGCAAATGTTTTCATGCATTTAGTGATTTTTATTCTCATTTAAAGGCACTGTACTTGTTAGATTTGGCAAGAGTAATGGGACGGTAATGATAAAGGAAGGTACGTTTAAATCCTCAACATTTTATTGGTTGATGAATGAGCTAGGAAAAGGAAATAGAAACTAATGAAATTACTCAACTTACTGTAGAACATGCTGGACTGAACAAGTCATATTATAAATCATGTAAGTATCAAACTGAGCTGTGTTGTTATTGCGATCAGCCAAAACAACATAGCTCATGTAACACAATTTATTGAAATGCAATGTATGCATTACAGTAAACCAAAATGTTGCACATTAACTTATACAAGTTAATGTATAAATATTCAGTCACTTTTAAAATGGATTTGTTTAATTAGTAATTCAATAAGTGCATTTGTAGTCCAGAAATAGGTAGAGTTGTTATACATGTGGATCATTTCATAACGTCTTATTGTAAATAAGTGTTTTATTAGAAGTTTGTATGTTTTATAGCTTAATTGGCCACTTCGCAATTTATTCAAATAAGGTGTGCCGCGCTGGAGCGTCAACGAAGGAGAGAAAGTGGAGAAGGGAAGACGCTGCAAGTAGATGGACAGAGCCACACGGTTTTTCAACCGCACTTTGTTTGTGGAGGTCAGCTAAGAACCAATTGCTCCTGTAAAAGAATTACGCAAAAACTGTGGACTAAATTTTTGTTTTGCATCTTTACATCGGAGCGCTGTGGAAGTTTTTATTTTTTCCTCCGTAAACACACGAGTGAACTCTGAAAAATTTACCTCGTGGCAACACACAAATATTTTTTTTAAAAAAAGATGAAAACATTCTACTACACTTTGAGTAATTAACTGTGGAAGGTCTCGCAAAGTGTGTACAGCCAAATAGATTTTATTTATTTATTTATTTATTTATTTATTTATTTTTCGAATAGTTACAATATTTACAAATCAAGTGTATAAAAAGAATCGGGGGGTTTTCTCTCTTTTTTTCCCCCTTGTTATATATTTCCCCCACTCCAGACCAGTGGGTGGCGACAATTCACATTTCGGCTTTTGCACTGTCAAGAAGAAGAAAAAAGACGACGAAGAAGAAGAAGAAGAGCTTTGTCGTCGTGTAACGCTGCGTATTTGGTTTCCAGTAGTTATTAGACGCGTTTACGGTTCTCGGGCTGTTTTAGCACAGCTAGCTGTTTTCTGTATATGATGACGTCTAAGTGAGACGTATTGCCGTGACAGACTCACGGTTATTTAGCTAAACCAAGCTAACAGCAGGAGTTGCGCATCAAGACTTCTTTCAGCTGATCCAAAATGTACACTCTGCTGTCTGGGTTGTACAAGTACATGTTTCAGAAGGACGAATACTGCGTGTTGATCCTGGGGCTGGATAATGCAGGAAAGACGGTATGTTCTCTGCTGTCAGTGGCGTCCTCCTGACGTTTACTTCTCGTTTTTCTTCCTCTAATGTAATTGAGTGGGTTTTTTTTTTAAAAAGTGCAAAGAGAATATTCTATTTGGTTCAAGAATCAGTGACTGCAGTAAGCTGCCTCTTATATCGCTGTTGGAGAAATTGCTTCTTCTTTTTTGAGTGGCATTTCAGCCATTGATGTTTGTACAGAAACTGGACGCTAAACACTGTAGTACCAGTTTTAGCCATCAGCTTCAGGAGGTTTTTAGCTTTTCTTTACTTACCTCACACTAAAACTCATTTGTTTCAGGGACACAGAACAGGTGCCATGTCCCTCGGAACATATGCAAACTCACAACATCACATTTCCTCCACAGTACTTAGTGGTTGGATTTCACTAAATAATAAAGATTTTTAGCCATATTGCTCCCAAAGAGCTGGTTGCTATACAGATAGCATCTAAAAGCTGTTTTGGAGACCTGGTAACCTCAACACTCGTTCACCATCCTCTTCACCAAGCAAGACCAACTTTTTGTCATAGTGGCAGTTATTTATTTTTACACATCTTCAGCTTTGTTCTGGTTAGATGAAGATCAGAATCCATATTTAGTTTGGTCCGAAACCTGTCGGATCCGCTGTAGAGTTGCAGCTTGTATGTCCGCTATGATCCAGACAACCAACTGTTGCTCTCTCTCCTTCTGCAGACCTTTCTGGAACAGACCAAGACTAAGTTCAGTAAAAACTACAAGGGGATGAATCTGTCCAAAGTCACAACAACAGTTGGGTTAAACAGTAAGTTGATATTTAAATCATGTTTCGAAGGCTTCAGATACTTGTGCCTGTTGTTCAGACTTCTGTGGTTACAAACAGAAGCTGCTTGAAATGGTTCCGTTGTGTCGGCTCATTCCTCCCGGATCTTTCTCTTTTCTTCGCAGTTGGTACCATCGACGTCGGCAAGGCTCGCCTAATGTTCTGGGATCTGGGAGGTCAGGAGGAGCTGCAGTCTCTCTGGGACAAAGTATGCTACAAACGAAGCACCAGCAATGTGAAATTCTCTGTTAGGGGTTTATCGTATCGTGAAAAATAAGAATTAGGATTTGTCGTTGTCACAAGAAATGACAGTCAAAAAAATCAAAACTGACAGTATTGTTGGGAACGGTATTTTTACTATTTCCTGCGCTGTTTGTTCCATGAGAGCATCAATAAGTATCGGTAAATTCAAAAGTAAGATTAAATGCAGTTACTGTGTGTAGCTTGGTGATGCAAATTACAGTTTCTTTAAATTGCCTATTTCAAATGGGAACGTTTTTCAAGAACCATATTTGTGTTTGTGGCATTATGAATGCGGTGCCATGCAACAATAGCCATAAAGATACCTAAAATATAAATATTAGATTGTTCTTTTATCATAATCCTGACTGTTATCACAAATTTAGTACCCCGAAATATTGCGATAAAGTCCCAAGTGCATATTGACTATTCTCCATTAGACTAGCAATGACAGAAGCAGAGGCTGACTTTCAAGGTGTGTCTGGAAATATGTTAAAAACTTTGGTCCAAAATAAATTTCTATTGTACATCTGCAGTAAATGTTTAGGTTGAATATTTCAGGGGGAAAAAAATGTTTGAATTGTTAAGTACTTTTTAAAATGATCAAATTTTATCCCAATAAACACACCCAAAGGTTAGGACAGGGGTGGGCAATCCTGGTCCTCGAGGGCCGGTGTCCTGCAACTCTTAGATGTCTCCCTGGTCCAACATAGTTGAATCCAACAGCTGAATCACCTCCTAAGTGCAGTCAAGTTCTCCAGAGTCCTGCGGTCCTCATTATTTGACTCAGGTGTGCTGAAGTAGAGATACATCTAAAAGTTGCAGGAGACTGGCCCTCGAGGCCTGGAGTTGCCCACCCCTGGGTTAGGATGTAGTGAACCCAGGATCCAGTGAGTTGATTTTAGTTTTTTGCTCGTCCAGTACGACCTCCAGAACTGTCTGTGAAACATTCTGTTGTTGGAAAAACTAACTTTTCTTTCGTGCTGTAGTACTACGCAGAGTCTCACGGAGTCATCTATGTGATTGACTCAACTGATGAAGACCGCCTTTCAGAATCGAAGGAAGCCTTTGGTAAGTTCTGTTTTGATTTTATGGGCAGGTGACTTTATTGTAGTAAAAAGATAAATAACCTTTTAGACCTACATGAATTGTATCAGGATTGTTTTCCAGAGAAAATGATCTGCAGCGAGGCATTAGAAGGCGTTCCACTCCTCATTCTTGCCAACAAGCAGGATGTACCGGTACAGTAACCCTTTATTACTTGGTTATTCATGTTCATATTCACACAGAGACGAGGGGCAAATTCACAAAGATCTCTGCGGTTTGATCCCATATAAATACATGTGAAAATCTGCAAAATTACAACCATGGTGAATACCTTGGAAATATCAAACAGCAGCACTGTTTGCCTTCGTTTCCAATCGGGCTACCCGATTTCCCTCATTTTTAGGAGATTGGCAATCGACTGACATTTGCATGTGAAACTATCTTATAACCCACCAGGTCACATCTGCACCTGTGCAGTTAGCAACAGTTACCCCACTGTTTCCGACTCAGTGACTTGGTCGCTATGTTTAAGGACTTTTCGGAGAACAACTTCGGCATCGGCCAAAATCGCTATCCGGTCTTTTAAAGGCCCGATCTCACAGAATGCTTCGAGACACTGTGTGAGAAAACCGCAAGCTGCTCACCACCAATTTCAAACAATAGCTGTGTTTCCATTACCCATGGAACTGCACAAGTCCGCTTAATGGAAGCACAGCAGTTTTAATAAAACGCACATTTTTCAGCTGTCGCTGCATCACAGTTTATAAAAAGTTGATGGCTGAGATGATGAACGCTGAATTATGAATATATCTCATGTAACTGTTTACATCCGTCCCTGTCGTGAGTTTTAATGACTTATCGTGTGAACAAGCTCATTCATGTATTCATTTCTTATTTAATGGAAACACTGCAATTGTGAATATTTTTTGGGGGGACATTAGCAGAATATAGACAAAGATTTGTGCACATTTGTAAAGGAAATGATGCAGCTACTGTAAAAGTCGTACTCTGTTGAGAACAGGTGGTGATTTTGACTCAGAAGAACAAAAAAGGAACAAAACCAACTTTTTACACTCCTGACTTTACATAGAGATGGCAGCAATGTTATAACAGCAGAAATCAATCTTCTTTTCCTCTGGGTCTGACGGTTCATGACCCTTTTTTATGCAGAATAATAATCTTATGATATTTGGCTTTAGTGAATGTTGATTTTTCTTTTTTCTCTTTGTCCATTTTGACTTGTTAAAAACGGCAAATAAAAATATCGACAGTATTTGACAAACCAGGAATGAGTTTGTGAGTGTCATGCTTTGCCCTCGTGTTGCTTTTGACGGTTGTCGTGTGTATTTTTCTCTTCTCAGAGTTGTTTGTCGGTGCCGGACATCAAAACAGCCTTCAGTGATTCGGCACCAAAGATCGGCAAAAGAGACTGCTTAGTGCAGCCCTGCACTGCCCTCACAGGGTATGAATACTTCTGGGCTGTAACGCTGTGTTTCAGCCGACAATATAGAGTTATTTGTGTTTTTGGCACTTAATAAATGTGGGAAGGTTAATACTTGTAGCTTGTTGAATGCACACTGAGTGTATTTAATGTTTGGACAGTTGACACATGACGAGGGCATCCTCACATTTAAACGTGGTCACTGCCTAAAAGAAAACAGAAATCACTCCTTTCACCACAAACATTAACAACATATCATTTTTTGAAGAGACAAGTGGATGCATTAGATACAGTTTACATACACCGAATATTAAAAAACTCTTATTTACTTTTTTCTCACTGTCTTAAGTTAAACCAGGTAAAGCTTCTCTTGTTTTAGGTAGTTAGAAATAATTTTGGAAATTCTAAGTGCCAGAATAATAAGAGGAAGAAAATGTCAAGAGACATTTTATCAACATCTTTCAGATTCAGGAGATTCAGGTCAACATCTGTTTGAGACACTTTGTGGAATAAAAGAATCCACCTGTTGCTGATTCTTCCGTCGTTGTGCTGCAGGGACGGAGTGAACGAAGGCATTCAGTGGATGGTGAAGTGTGTGGTGAGGAACATTCACCGGCCGCCCAGGCAGAAGGACATCACCTAAAACACGGCTGACCCCACATATTCTGGACGTTGGCGGAATTTTTGACAAGGACATTCCATGCGACCCCTGGAGTTGAAGACATTCTGTTTTTCTAGTTTTACTCTAGTTGGAAGTTTTTCCCTTTGGACTCTCGTTACGGTGTGACTGTACAGGTTGAGTTTGCACTGTGAACTTGGGGCGACACGTTTTCTAGAGATCAGTATCGGACTGCACAGTCAGCTGAGCCTCACTGATAGCAAGGAAACATTGATACGTCACTTCTCTTATAAATACATCGAGTTTTCACTACTTTAGTCGGGTCCTTAAATTCATTTTTCCTTTATTTCCAGGTTTAGGCGTGTCTGGCCATGAAGCACTAAGGTCAACATTTAATGTCGGTTTCGTCCAGAAAGGACACAACATATTTGAGGACAAAGGGTAAAAAAAATGAAGGTTCAAACATTCTTTTTATTTAAATACTTTTTCTTGAAAGTCTCTTTTGTTCATGCTCTGCTGCATGTAAGCAGGGTGGCCTGCTTAAAAGGTTGCCTGCTGTGTATTCGTTTAAACAATCAAATGCATTTGTCATTTTATTCTTTATGTGAAGTTGTGCAACAAAATATGACATTGTTTCTCTGAAACTACATCAGGTTACAGTGGGGGGGAAAAAAGCAAGTGGATCAAAGACCATATGCGTGTAATAACTTAAAGGGAAGCGGCTCAGCTGTGGGAAATGGAAAACTGGTGGGAACTGGCTGCGGAATAATCCAGATGATTAGAGTCAAGCGTGTTTTATTATCTTTCAGTACAAAAGATACAATAAAAAAAATAAACAGTATTAAAGTTTACACATTTGCACACAATGGAATAGACGTAGTTAAAGTCGTTATGTGAAAGCTGCAGGTTGGTATTTGGAAGTGACGTTGACTTTCTCGCCATCTGTGGAGCAACACTTCCCTCTAGTGGCCAAAGTGTTCCTTCGCGTTGTCAGCGTTGGTCGGACAGGTTGCAGAGTCGCAGACAGAATTGCTTCAGTATGCCAGAGGCCACAGCAGATGGAAGCGTTCAGATAATCAATAATAATGACAACAAGCTGTAAACTAAGACGAAATGTACAACATGATAAAAACAGTCCGATCCTCTAAGATCATTTAAACATGTACACATGTAACTAGCTGCTTTTCCACTGACCTTATAATTGGAATTATGAAAATAAATTGACTTAGAGGAAACACACGAGTAAAAAAACCACACATTTTCAATAAAAAAGGTTTTACGCTAGCATGAGATAAAATTAGTGTATTTCACAAAACAACAACGGAAACAACTTTATTCGCATCAGAGGCAGTCATATGATCAAATGTTTTGCGACAGGCGGAAAGGACGAAGAAGACAACAGGAAGAGGTAGGAAGATCATGGCGCAGAATGTTTTGCGAGCGATTTTTAATTGCGTTTCTTATTTAATGGAAACACAGTAACTGTGAATTTGTGTGTGTGTGTGTGTTTTCACGTGAGTGGACTATAAGTTTTACGCACACTTGTAAAGAAAACAGACTGAAGGAGCTCTGCGGTTCTGCCACAGCTTTATGGATGTGGTGGGAGACATTGTCCATTGGGGACGTTATTTTTGATCGGCCATTTGTCTCTCAACTACCTGCAATAGGTGGAGGAAGCATCCTGGGTCAGAGCTGGCCTTCCTCATTAGCTTTTCTAACCTCCTCCTCTGAGCTGTAAACTGCTGCTTGTCAACAAAGAAGATCCCACTAAAAGTATCACACTCCACAACTTACTACACCATAGAAGATGGCTGCCACCACAGGGCGGATTTGGCTGAGAGATGGGAGGTGTGGATGTGGGTCTGAAAAGCAGGCAGGGGTTGATGATAAGAGGGGTTATTCTGTAACTATTGATCTATGAAACCAAATAAAGACTCTCAGTATCTCTTGCCACTTGAAACAGTGAAGAATTCCAAGGAAGACCTAGATAGACTTAGTCAAAAGTCTTCTTTCCTTTTTTTCCTTGCCATAACTTCCTTACTTTAAGGTCTGGAAAGTTAGATGGAGGGAAGAAACAGCTTAGAGTAAAAGAGTGTCATTGTTTTGTGGCTGCTTTGATGTTGATGCTTTACACAAGCACACTGGGTTCTGTGAGGAAATTGGGAATCTTTTATTTTAAAAAACAGATTAATGCAATTCACTTGACTAGTTTAAGGATGAAAATGTAATTTTGTCGATAATGAAATAATTCTTACATTAAAAAAAATAAAAATAGTAATCTTCCAACATCTTTCCCTACCCCATTTTATTTCCTCAAGTCGTTTGATTTCAATAAATTTAACCCAAAATAACATTATTAACATCAAAGGGAAATAAATAGTTACGACAGATTATAAAGGCTTTTCTATGGAGATGTTGTAGATAGTGATGATAGCTGGAAGGGCAGGAAGGGTCTCCTGTAGCAGTCAGTAATACAGAGTTTCTGGATAAGCTTCTGACTGAAGACACTCTGCTGTTGGATCCCAGTCTTATGGAGAGGATGCTCAGAGCTGCAGGGGGACGAGGGGACGGACTGTATGTGAAAAATCAGCTGTGACCCAGAATCTCAGACGAATGCAGCCATCTGGGTCAGACCTGACAGGACGAGGTACTCGACAGATAAGGCACTCGTAAATGTGTTATATCTTATCGTTTCTGACTTCCACACACGGCCATGTACTCAGACAGAATGGTTCTCTCAGTGCATATTGTTCAGAACAGTTTCCAGATAATCTTAATTGATAACGAAGTATCTACCAGGATAAACCTGATGTTTATCTGCTGGAGTATCTATTCGGGACACGTAGCAGCGATATCATGGATTGCATGTAATGCATCAGCAATGCATTACATTCAGGACAGGAGACCAACCATGAACTGACCCACCACTGTGATCTTGATTCATATTGTGTGAAACAGTCTGACTTGCAATACATTGCCCTTTTGATGCCCAGAGCTGCTCCTTATTCTTAAGCAAGTACGTGCTCTCTTCTAATAAGGTGGCAGGAGAGAAATTCAGCTGACTCGCATTTTCATGAATTAAAATGAATGTGCAAAGTTTACGTCCTAATAATCCCCAGAGTTTCCAGAGCAGCCTCCATAGAAAAAAAGAGACAACCCTTCTCAATGAGCTTCTGCGACATTTTTTTAAGTCGCTGGCTCTGATGCTGCTAACCAAGTGATGACGATATTGAACAACTCTCCATGACAGACTTATAGAAGATGTGCAGCGTCTTGTACTGAGGGACCAACGCTTCCTCAGTAAGTGCATTCGGTTCTGATTCTTCTTGTAAACAGCTTGACTCAGGGGTCTCAAACTCCAGTCCTCAAGGCCCGGTGTCCTGCAACTTTTAGATGTCCCTCTGCTGCACCACAGCTGAATAGAATAATTAGGTCATTAGCAAGACTCTGGAGAACTGATCTACACAAGGAGGAGGCAATTAAGCCATTTCATTCCAGTGTTTTGTACCTGTGGCACATCTAAAACCTGCAGGACAGCGGCCCTCGAGGACTGGAGTTTGACACCCCTGGTGCATCTAGGTGAACACTGGCATAGTTATACTCCTCTATAACCTCCGCTCATCCTACCATGATTGAAAGTGTTTGATCTGTTTCTGGAGAAAACGAAAGATTTTTGCGCTATTTACATTCAGCATAAGATGGTTGTTTTCACACCAGTTGTCTCTACGCAGCTTCTTGACCACCTTTGGTACACCTGACAACTGCAGAGGCATCTGAGTATTTCTGCAAACGACAGGAAGATGTTTTATACTGGAAGTCGGAGAAGGAATGGTGAGAGTTCCTTGTGGTTGGACACACAGTCCGTCGGTTTCAAACTGTGGTCTGTTGTTAGGTAATCATTAATTCAGGTGATTCTAGAGATTCTGACAGAGCTGATTTGAGTTAAACTGGAGGGGAAAAAAGGAACACAGGGCTCACAGTGTTGCCTGCTTTTCTCCTTTTTATGTACAGTGAGCGGTTAGCAGAAGGCTTAGATGTGCCTCCATGTCCTGCAGTAGCTGTCAATCAGAAAAATGTGGATATTTGTAGACGGGAAGAAACTTTGTATGTGAAAACAATTGGGCCCCAACAAACTGTGTGATAGCAATATTTTTTTAGTCTTGCATCAAAACTTCCTTCTGCATATCCTGAAATATTAGGTCGAAGCATTGGAGAACATTTTTTCCTGAACTCCAATCAGCCAAAAATGCTTATTTACTTTTTTGGTGAACGTTGAATACAGAACAAAACATACCTACACTCACCACATGCTTGTGGACATGGATTTGCATTTTCCCAAAACTAAATGTTTTCTGCACCATTTGGTGGCACCGTGAGGGAGAAGGAATCTGTGAGCCACTGCTTAAATCCGTTTAAATTGGGATCTTTCTCTTGATAGATGTGTTCCAGTAATAAATGTAATGCACTGCATGGCTTAAACCGGCTGTGTTCTGTGTACTCAAGTTTAAGTACACAGAACTCACCTTTACAGATCTGCTCACAGATTTTCTGTACAACTGAGATTGGGACTTTGTGATGGCTGCTCCGAAATGTAGACTTGTATTGTCCTTTAAGCCATCCTGGATTGGAGTCTTTGGACTATCTGCAGTTTGGAAGACCTATTTGTGCTTTTACTTTAACTTGACTGATATTAAGAAATGTTGCTTCAATATTTCTACATTATATTTGTTCCTTAAGATGGAGGTCTGAGGCTCACACACTTCCCCCTTTCTTTTGCAAACATAAAAGTGGTCCTTACATGATCTTATCTACTTTATTTACAAGAAAATTACACAGAAATAATGTTTTTATTACTTTATTTCCAATAACATGTATTTTTGACAGCTCTCAATAATGTAGTCAGGGGTACCAAGGTAGTTTCTGTTAGCTGTTTGTTGGCAAATTTTATTTTTCATCACATATTTTCCCAAAACTACATTATTTTTTTTTCTGCATCAAGTTATAATACAGGTAAGTACATGCTTTTACAAACAATGAATGAAAGAGGAGATTTGAAGTCTTTTTGATTGTTGGTTTGAGCTACATTTTACATCGCTACCACTGAACGCTCAAGGCCAAGCGCAGCACTTGCAGCTGTCATCGAAGACGGATCCGGTTCCGCACATCCGCTCATACGTGGTGCCTCCAGCGCACATGTAGAACTTGGCCCTCTCGTCGGGGTGGGCATAGAGGCCATCAGGCTTGCCGTTGCAGAAGCCAGGTCCCGGAGCATGTGTAGTGGTGGTGGTAGTGGTGGTTGTAGACGTAGTGCTAGCGCCAGGCTTGGCGGTGGTGGTTGAGGGCATTGGTGGAAGCTCTGTACAGGCAGAATTGTAGTATTACCACATAAATACTACTCATAAATTCGTATTTCCCTCTTGTAAAAAGAAAACACTGAATAGCATTGATGAAGGCATTGTATCTTTCTAGTGTAGACTGAGGTCGAATGCTACCATGCCTTACCGATATTGAGAAGACTGCGGAGATGGGACAGTAGAGGGTGGCTTCCTTCTCCACAGAATTTTCCAGAAAAGTCGTCTAAATCAAGGGCCCAAACAAAGGCTCCACCAAACTTCTGCTCCTGCAGGTAGTTGACCTGTTTGACCACAAATAAGAGATGTTGTTGGAATCACCTCACACACACTAAGTGTTCTGGGAGAACTTCTACGTACCTTGGTCCTGTAGCTTTCCTTGTTGTCAAATCCTACCCACTCATTGTTTTTAGTTGCATATGGAACTTTCTGGTCATCAATCCATTGGATGGTGGTGTCCTTCAAGAAGTTGCAGATCTAAACAATATAAAACATTGTCAGGAATATAGAACTTTGTATTTTGCTTGTAGGCCATTGCCCGTCAAATACTACTAATATGATACATAAGTAAGTATCCAAAGGCTGTTGTTTACTTCATAGTAGGACCAGAATCCAGCTTCACGGGTGTATGGTCCGGCTGAAGCAGGTCCACTAGAAGGGGCTCCAACGCTTGTGTTTGACGATGTTAGGCGGAAGGTACGACCGTAGGCTGCGAATCCCATTCTCAGTTTCTCTAATGGGGCGCCATTGTCTTTCCAGTACCTCATTGCGTAGTCCTAAGAATTTTGATTGAACAAAAAGGTAAATAAATAAAAATACCATGGTACCAAAACAATTCATCCATTTTCTGCACATGCATCGGTAGCCCTGGCAAGATCACAGGAATGGGGGCCCTATCTCATATGGATGGCAGGTGGGGTGCACTCTGGACAGGGCAATACAGATTCACTCAGAACTAATAATCTTGCATACAATCACACCTAATGGCAAGTTAGGGGACATTTAACCTGACGTATGTTTTAGGATGGTATAAGGATGCAAAAGGATCCTTACAGTATTGAAATAGATGAGGTCGCCTGAATCCTCAGATCCTTGGTACAGTGGGCTGTTATGGCCAGTGAACGTCTCCCAAGTTCCATGGAAGTCATAGGTCATGACATTGATGAAGTCCAGTTCCCTAGGTAAACAAAACCCTTAGTCAACAACTCCCAGACTTCCTGTGAGAAACAACTTGTCACAGTGCTTACCTGGCAACCTCAGCGACCTCGAATCCACCATCGATGGTCCCCTTTCCAGCAGGCACTGCAGCAGTCAGCATGAGCCGAGGTTTACCTGTGGCTGCAGCCTCTGCGACAAAAGCTGCAACAAGTTCCTGCAATAATCACCCCAAAACTGTGAGGATGGAGGTCAAAATAAAACATGGAAATATAGTTTAGGTTTGCAAAAGAAGCCTCTTTTTTTTTCAACCTACCCTGCAGAGAAAAGTAAACTTCTGCTTATCCTCAGGGGGGCTTCCACGGGCACCCGGGTACTCCCAGTCCAGATCCAGTCCATCAAATCCATGAAGCCTCAGGAATTTGACTGAAGACTGGATGAACTTCTGACGGTTTTCTGGTGTGGACACCATGATGGAAAACCTGCAGGAGACAGATTTTAAGGACCAAGACACTTTTTAGACAAAGTCAGCCAATAGTTATCAAGGTCATTTGTCTCAGGAGTTTAAAAGACAATCAAGATGTGTCATCCTTGTGTCAGGAAGTCATATTTGGTAACATTTTGATTTGCACAGTTACTTACTGAGTGGAGCCAAAGTTCCAGCCACCGACAGCCAGCAGAGTCTTCAAGTGAGGATTCCTAGAAAAAGAAAAAGAAAACAGAGGATTTGAGGAGCCTGTAATGCAGTGCTGAATAGAAGTGAAACTGCTTTAAGCTTTAAATGTTCATTGTAGCATATTCTGTCATCGGACGTAATGACCTCAAGTGAGTTGACTTACTTCAGCTTCAGGTCGTTGAAGGCCTTGTAGAGGACATCGTCGTTCCACTCATAGGTTACCAGCTCGTTGGCGTGATTGATGATGGAAAAGGCATAGATCAGACTGGTACACAGAAAGGGGTCTACGTTTTGTGGCAGGAATTTGCCATCACCAGGCCTGTACTGAGACCAGTTGGTGAAATAGCACTCCATTCTGCTTGTGTGTGCTGTGAAAGAGCAACAAAATATAAAATTATATCCTCAAAGTGCAGTTCTTCAAAATTAAGTATGTTAGTCGTGTCGGTTGATAAAAGTATATCATATCTTACCCAGCTGGACAAGCACCAGACACAAGGCTTTGGTGGAAAAAAAGAACAGGGAGACAAATTAAACCATACATTCAACAATATAGATGGACCTCATAATGGTTGTTGAACCACGATTTCTACAATACCTGTGAGCAATACGAGCTTTGCCATGTTGTAATTTGTTGGTTTTTTTCTCACAACTTCTTCAGATGACTACAAGGAAAAAAATAAACAAAGAGTTTTTAAATGAGTAATGCAGGAAAGTCAGCACAAAGCCAGTTTCAGCTAAGAGGATGTCCTTCCCCTCATCGACTCACCGTGGGACCAGACCAAAAATCCAAAGAGTGGCAGCAAACTGTGGTCTTTTATACACTGCTGAAGAGAGAAAGTGGGCAAGGGAGAGAGCGAGCAAAAGTTGTACCAACCTCCAACAAACTAGAATCGTAAATATAATGATTATTAGAACATGTAAAGATAAGACGGTACCATGCTACATATGGACAATAATTGACTTAGTCAGGGTCTAGGTGTCATTGAGATTGTGCAACAGATTACATATTATCATATCATTGATCAGCCAAAAAGACCTTTGAGCACTGTACATCAGTACAATATTGTTGCTGTTGTCATGAGAACTTGCTAGGGGAATAGATAGGGTCAAAATAGTGCATGGATGCCGTCCTTTGGCATCCATGCCAAAGGATGCCATGCAGAAATGACATCCTTTTCACAAAGATAATGATGTACTTCAATTTGCTATTATATTTATACATTAATTGTTTCGTGGCTGAATTTCCTGCATCAAGCAGACTGTTACGTTATACAGTGAACCCTCGTTTTTCGCGGGGGTTACGTTCCAAAAAGAACCCGTGGCGAAATCCGCGAAGTAGGAACCTTTATTTTTTTTACTATTATTATACAATAAAATACTCCATAATACATTGAAACCAAAGAACAAAACCTTTTTACAGGCCCAAACATTTGTTTAACAAATAAAAAGTACTGTATAAACTTTTTTTTTCCTATTTTTTACAAATAACTACTGTACTGTAAAATAATAATTTTAATACAAACTGAAAGCGGATTCCCGTGCCCGAATTGCGGAGATCAGCGCCGCCCCACCGCGACCTGAGTCATTGGATTAGAACCGAAGAAAATAAAAAATGATTATGAAAAAAAACAAAACAAAGTACAGTAGGACAAATAGTGACTCACGTGTATTTCACTGCTCTTCTGACTGAGCCGCTGCATCCTGACTCCGCTCTAGCGTGTTTTTTTTTTCTTCTAAAGGCCGCGGTGCAGGTGTGTTTTTTCGAGAGAAGAACATAGTTATCGGTAATTGTTGTCGCTCTTTTTTCTTCTGGGCAAAAAGATTCTTATAAACCGACATGCCACCATCGATTATGTTAAATTTGGCCAGCTGTTTTACGTACGTGTGCATATTAAACCGAAACGTTGTTGACACACAGGTAGAGAAGAAGCGGAGAGACTGTTTAGCCAATCAGAATGCAGAACACAATGCACGATGCAAATCCGTGAAGCAGCGAGACCGTGAAAGGTGAACCGCGATATGGCGGTTCACTGTATACCTAAAAAACATGCAACAACATAAGACAGAAAATGGAATAACTTCAAAAGGGCGAGATTTTTCTATTTTGCGTTCACACACTGGCAAGCTAGCAGAAAGGCTAATGGAGTATTTCTCCAGCATAATTTGAGTTTTTTCTATTCAGAGCTTTGATTGCTCTATCTTCCTTCTTTAAGAAACCACTGACTGTCATTCAACAATATATTCTGCAGCTTACAGGTCATATTTCCGCCCTCGGTGATTGAGAACTGCAGTACGGATCCAGCCTGGGACACAAAACTGGAATGAAAACAACACAATCAGCTGAGCAGCTCAGATTCAGAGTTACATAAGGGGGATATAAAGCCGACACAAATAAACTCAGCAATATTTGATAACCTGACATTTAATTGCCAGTTAAATTACTGGCAATTGTGATGAATCCTTACCTTGATGCATATACCTTGCAGCAATAATAAAATCACAAATGTAATGCCAGATGTCAAAGCAAAACAAGAACATTAAAATATGATATATTTCTGTATGCTTTCAGCATGACAAATTGTTTACTGAGTGCATATTAAAGTGGAGAGACCACTTTAAAAATATCCTTAAGTATAACTATGTAAAAGTCCCGAACAAAACATTTTATTAAATTACTTTACTAACATTCAGTTTGATAGTAACTAATTACATTTACTCTATTACATTTACATAAGTATTTTTAAAAATGTACTTTTAGGATTATTTTCACTACGCTGTACTTTTACCTTTACTTGAGTCATTTTATTTTAGTATTTCTACTTTTACTTGACTAAAATTTCTGGATTCTCTACCCACTGAATGAAAAACAAACAAAGCAAAAATTCACCAGACACAGACACACAAGTCCAGTTTTTGTTAAAGTTTCATAAGTTGTTTTTATTATTATTATTATTATTATTATTATTATTGAAAGAAACTGATTTTGAACAATTTTATTTTGCATGATTTTGTTGTTTTTGTTACTTATGTGAATTATTGTCATTTTTGTCCTTAAAATACCAAAACTTCCGCTTGACTTTATATTTCGGTCCATCTGATCATGTAATATTTAAATATTAAATGATTGATATTTGGATCAGTTAGTACTTGAATAGACTTTTTTACTAAATACATTTTTCTCTTACTTGAATAATTTCTTGGACGACTGCTTTTTACTTTTAGTTGAGTAAAAATATGTTGAAGTAGTGCTACTCTTCCTGGACTACTAGTTTTGGGCACTCTGCCCACCTCTACTAACATCTCATGTCAGCACAAAATTTTGTAATGAATGCTGTCAACCTTCTAGTACAAGTAGATTTATAGTTCAAATTTTATTTACCATGGTATTTTAATGTCTCTCTTATTATTACACAGGGTTAAACAATAAAATATAATGATACTTATGTAACTGATGTGCAGAACATAAACATCAGGATAAACCTGATGTTTATCAGCTGAAATCTTTATTAGAGTTCCAAGCCCTGCAGCAATGACGTGACAGCATCAACATTAAACTCAATACATATAAACCATCTATGCAACAAGGTGACAAAAAGTTACGCACTGACATGCAAACACAAAGGCTAATTGAGTATCTCTCCAGGATAACTTGAGACATCAGTCAATTCAAGTCAGTTTATTTCTATGGCAGTAATTCACAACAAATGTCATCTCAAGGTGCTTTGCAGAGAAATCGTTTCAATTCAGGCACACGTAAATTCCATTTGGCCCCAGTCATCAAACAGTACAGTATGCTCAGTTAATTATTCAAAGTAGATTAAAATGTTGCTCTGTAAGGAAACCAAGCAAATAGCATCGAGTCTTTGGCTTGCAGCATTCATTCTTCCTGGACAAACACGTAGGAACAATCGCTTGAAAATCTTGTTAGGGGAAGCAATTCCGCGCAAAATATTTTGCGCAGAATTGATATGGGTCAGTCGGTGTACACACGTTTGCACAAAACTACACGTTTCGCGTTACTTTGACATGATTTAGAAACGGCCGCATCTTTCAACAAAATAAAGTCGGAAAAGACAAATACTTTTTGATCTTTGAACTTTCTGATATTAAAGGATTCTATAGAGCAAACGGTGGTCGTCTTTTCAGGTTTCAGATATTACATGACTTTGCTACGGATTCCTTAACATAGAAAAACCTTTTTGATATCTCCAGTAAAGGTTCAGTCAAGATCAATGTGACTTTTTGCCAGTAAAAACTACAGAAACAAGCAAAAGACAGGTTACGAAACAAATTTCAGCGATTCCTTTGAACTAGCGATTTATGCTGTATGTTGTCATCAACGTGGCCTGTTTATCTAACTGCGCTATAAATATTTATTAGCGTGATAACTAGTGTTGTTTCCTTGTCTTTGGGTGACATGTTCTTCCTTATCACCGGTTGAATAAAGTCATTAATAAATGAAACTCCTGGTATTTTTACATGTCTAATAAATGATTGTTCAAGTGGAAAGGACGAGAATTTATATCAGGTTGGCGCAGATCAGCGTAAAGTGTCTTAAATTGTTGTGGTAGATGGTGGTGACGGTGGTAGGAGTTTGTCTCTCAATCGGTGGATTGCCCATTCAAGACCTCGCTCTGCCATTGTGACCTTGAGCAAAACACTTCACTTGAGTTGCCTGCTGGTGGTGCTCAGAGGGTCTGGAGGTGCCAGTTCATGACCTCTATGACCCCAGCAGTCTGACAGGCTGTAGCTTACCACCATTTGGTTGTCAATGACTGAACGTAGAGTAACACGATTCTAATGAGCCATCATTTGATCCAGGTGCGTTAAACCAGGAAGAGAACTAAAACATGTAGGATGCTGGCCCTCGAGAACCCACTTTGTGCACCACTAGTCTAAAGGAAGATATACGGTCATTTGACCTTGGCTTCTCTGAATAGAGATTGTTGACAGCCGCTGAGTTGGAGTCCTGGGAAGTTGACCCTAAAGGTTTAAAGGGGCGGTATCCATTAGAAAGCAACAGAGAGGCTTTTATCAATGTGATGCTTCAATTGGTGACTGTGTTCTATGACTTTATATTGATTGTTTTTATGATGTAAAGCACTTTGAACTGCCTTGTAGCTGAAAGGTGCTATACAAATCAACCTGACTTGACTTGACTATGCATTCTGCGCCGCATTGACGCAGTAATTCATGCTAAAGGAGACCCAACCAACTATTATGGGCATAGAAATTGAAACATACTGTAAGTTTACATTCAGTAGGATTACTATGCCTTTAAACGGTTAAGAAAAGCCCAGATGATTATATTATTATATAGTAACACCAGTTCTGTCAGGAGGAATGGGCCAAACTTCCAGTAAACTCATTTGAAGAGATTTCTGTAGGAAACCCAACGTACTTGACCCAAGTCAAACAATTTATAGGCCATCCTACAGAAATGTTCATTTTAAGGAAATGTTTGAAAACTTCAGAATTTGAAGAACTTTTTAACTTTGTTCATCAAAACTGGAACACAAAATCTTTAGTCTGATTCAATGCCAGACAGTAAAGAAAAAACATATTACTTACAGTATTCATAACTATCTGGGTTCAGCTGTAACATTCTATTCATGTTAATCATAAGTGTATTTTCAAATAGCCCAGTCTAGAAAAATAAACCTTTATTGAGCAATGTAACTCTAAAAAATACATACATACATGTAAATATACACAATTATTGAACATTTTTCTGTTGTTGTTCAACTTTATGCATATAAAACCAATTTGATCGGCCTTTACTTTAATACCCTACAACTCCTTTCAGAGGGTCACAGTTCAAATACAGAATCTGAAGGAGGTCCTGATCTGTAACTGCCCTGATTTTCTCAGGCTGTGCCGATGACCTCTGGATTATTGTTATCTGTGCAGCTGGCGGCTCAAGCTTCAAGGATCTCTCCTCTGTGCTTCATTTCCTCCTCTTCTGAAATGAGACCTACTAAAGTTGGGTCATCGCTTAAGTTTGCTGACGGTGTTGATGTGATGTGTGAAGAGCAGGTAATGGGTGTCACGAACATGGAGGACGGGGTCAGAAGTAGTAAGACCTGACACAGAAACAGATACTAACTCTGACCAGGGGACTGATCTGTGTTCTTTGTGTGAAGCCAGAACCAAAGTCCATGAATAGGTACAGGCATCAGTTCAGTCAGCCATTCAAAACTCAAAAACATTGTAGAACCAGATTCTTTTTTATTACATCATGTTGACCAAAATCATGCATACATATGAAGTGTGTGTTGACGCTGTAAGACTGGTCGCCAAGGTGAGCTCAGACACTAACAGACATAGCAACCATCAGTCTAGTGTAAGCTGAGGTTTTTGATCTGAATCCATATCTATATTGCCTTTATCTTTTATATATTACAAGAAACACGAAAGCCGTTAAGCTGGGTGTAAAAAGTCATTGTTATTTTTTATACCTTGTATTCTGTTTATGTAAGAGAACAAAGATAAATGATTAATCTCTCTATTGATAACATACAGTAAGTTATATGTTGACTATGCATATCACTTATGAAACCGTTATAAGGTATTTAGAACGGTTTCATTATGTCAACAAGCCACGCTTCGTAAGATCAGATCATTTCAATCAAATGTTTCATTATTTTTATTCCCCTGAATTTTTATGCAGGGGAATAAAAATTAAGTGAAGAACCAATATATTAAAATTCTGTCATATGAAATCCATAAGTTTCAACCTAAAGTCACGTAGGCTCCGAAACAAAACTATGTTGCTGTTTATTGGAGAATATCACTCAATACATCAAGCAATATATTCCCATATATGAGATTTCATATCCGGGAAATTCATATTTTCCAATATATTGCCATATAAGCAAAGAGCATATATGTATATATATTGATAAATATAAAAAGTGTAACACACTAACTACTTGTCATTCTTTTAAAAAGGCCAACTAACTGATTACAAGCTTGAAAACATCTGTGATGCTAATTAGAGGACACGCCTTTAACATGTGCCTGTGTTCAAGTTATGTTGTCTTTTTAGAGGTATCATCATCATCATTAGTTTATTATTTAGAATGATTCGATTGAATAATAATTCAAAAGTAACATCAGATTTTGAATAATTAATATTTTTTATCGATTATTGCTTTTTAAGTTATTTCAGTGCTCTTTGTGGGATTTTCAAACATTAACAGAAAGGTATTGACATTTTTATCCACATGTGCATGCAGCTCTCATTTATGAATGACTTCTGAACGTAAAGCATAGAGATAATCTGGGGCCTACTAGATATGCACCGACCTGATACTAAAAACTATTCTAGATCTGGTATCAGTGACAATGTGGCCTATGCATAAGGTCGGATCTATTATGTATCTATTAGGTCTGGATCTATGCTTTGTTCTCTGATTTCAAAACAGCTATCTTCAGGAGGCTAATTTCCACAGAACATTTTGATGAAGAAAAAAATGTATTAATCACCTTGAAAATGGCAGAAACATTTCTAAGTGACGTTTAAAATGGCATTTACTGACACATGATTCTCTTAATTCATAATAAATAAATAAACACAGCCCTAATAATGCCCTTTTTATTTTTCAAAAATTGTTTTTCTATTTTTTTTCATCTGTATGTCAGAAGGCCTGTTTGTGCCCCTCAGCAATAATATTTAGCTAAATATAATAATTTAGCAAAATAAGCTAGTCTGGCTGCCCTCAGTGTAATAATGACTCTCAGAGCCTCCATGTTGTTCAGACTCCTGGTCCATGGTGAGGAGGAGGAGGGCGGATCTGCCCTCTAACTATCAAATTATGGGCAAGAATATTTTTTCATACACTGGTTTGTGAATAAAAACGTAGGTCTGATGTTGACGTTAGAAAAACTGTTTCTATTTATATTTTCATAATCGTCCTTGCAATAGTGGGACAAAACCCGCCTCGCCACTAAACACAGAAATGCTGCAGAGAAACTTCTGACTTTAACTTCATCATTCTGCTAAAGGCCCGGTTCACTACAGGCAGTCTGAGTCGGTCCCACCGGCTGATATAAAGAATATCTGTCTTTATATCAGACGTCCTGATATAAGACACGGTACCGACTATCACCACGAGTCACAATGCACCTCAAAGCCCCGGTACCACCTGGTACCACCTGGTACCACCTGCTCTCTGTTCGCTCTGCTTCTCCTTAACGTTTCTACCAGGCGGGTTAAAGCCGCTGCTGACTGGATCTGGGCTGGAGGCTTGAAATAAGCAGACATAAACTTCAGAATGTGTCTGACCTCCAATTAGTTTTAGTCAGGCTCTGCCTGTCCATCATTTCCCGGATGATCCGTCCCGCTGTGTCTTTGTTAATGTCAAGTTAATATATTTGCTGTGACTGACGTCGAGCTTTTTGCGCTCCAAAAAAAACTGCAGACATCGAGACTAATATGAGCAGCACAATAATCGTGAAAACAGCCACAAATGAACGTGTCTGTAAAATTGTGCAACTAAACGCCATTATAATTATTAGTATTAAGATACGGGTCACAAATCCGTGCAGCGGGACATCTGGGCCGTAACACAGAACCTGGACGCTGGGGCGGGTTAAAATCCTATTTATAGTTTTCCAGTCAATACTGGAACACACAAATTACAAAAGTTTTTTTTGTACTGTTGTAACCATTAAACAATCTCCCCTTCAGTTCAACCTTATAACTGGAGAAACATTGTTGAAGTTACCGTTATAAAATAATTTGAAATTAATGAAGTTTTGGCAAAGCTCAATGTAATTTTCACAGTGTTGTTGTAAGCAGCTGCTGAAAGTAACTAAAAAAAGTAAATTTTAATGTAACTTAGTTACTTTCCAAATCAAGTAATCAGTAATCTAACTAAGTTACTTTTTCAAGGAGTAATCAGTAATCCAATTAAAGTTACTTTTTCAAAGTAACTATGCCATCATTGTATACAGTAGGATCCAATTCAATTATTGATTAATATGGGTTGGTGCTATGTTGTTGTACGGTGTTTTAAGATCTTGTTCAATGTGCCCCTTTTTAACTTTGAGCCCCTGCCCCTCCAAAGGTCTCTGCACGGCCCTGCATACACTACAACGTCAGTAAGTTATTTTCTTGTTGCCTGCAACATGAAATATTTCACACAGTAGAAAGTCCAGCCTGTGTTATTGCTGCAAACAGATTATCTTGCTAAGCGGTCTAATATTCAACCGCTTCTCAAAATGCTAAATTGTCTCCTTTACGTATAGAAATATGTCAGTGCAGTTGTGAATTTCATTTATTAGCATTTCAGGTCAATTAGGATGTTTAACTCACCCAAACTGGACCTAGAACCAACTAACCTGTAACACAAACCTCCTTTTCCTGTCACCACAGGGCAAATGCTGCATTTGCCATAAGCGTCTGAGAGTTTTTATGCAACAACGTGAGGGAGGATTTGAATCGCCTCAAAGCCGGTTGCGAAAGTGAATTGATAAATGTAACAGCTCCCCCTAGTGTCTTTCTCGGGAACAACGGGATGAAAATATTGCTTGTTTCCACCTGTAACACTTTCTCCTTCTCAACGAACCTCGGGTGAATGGCCCAACACTAAAATATATCAGCATATAGATGAAAGAGAAATCCTGTAACATCTCTAACTCAGTTTGATGTAACACCTGCGACTGCTCTTATAATTTCCTTGTGGCTTCTTAAAAATGAACACATTTGGTTTATTAAAGGAAGGATAATTTAAAATTAACTTTGGACAAAACGTTTGGCTCTCCCTTCCTTAACCTTCTTAACCCTTAACCCTACTCTAGCGGGCGGCGTGCAGCTAGAGTAAAAAACAACAACGCTACGCGTTGACGTCGCAGAATCACAGAGTTTAATCCCATACAAAGCAACGCATGAATCAATCAACAAAACTGCAGAGGAACAGAGATATGCATTCTTTACCTTATAGAAACAAAGACAGACAAGACAAAGACAGACAAAAAACAAAACGAAGACGAACAAAAAGCAAAGACGCGTCTTTGGAGAGAGCCGATGGAAAAAAGCAAAATGGTGGCTGCTCTCTGAATTTTTTGTGCTGACACAAAATCTTATAGTAAGGGGGTGTTTTTTCTATTTAACATATGCACTCAAGGCGTTCCTCTAGTTGACCAACTGGAAACTCCCTTAAGCACTCAGAGAAACTTGGAACTCCCCCTAATTTACGGCAAAGATCAAAGGGCCATCTGGTCTCCGGTAAAACAAAAGGGCGAACCGCTTCGTCCTGACCCCCTGTGGTCCCACGGCCATCCTGGGCACAGAAAAAACCTGAGATAAAATTTCACAGATACCTGTGAAATCTAAAGTCTCTTCCCCCAAGCTCCAGTGCTTCTGCCCTGTAGGAAATGCTAATTTTATGGCTTCGTGTGGCCTGGCCGCACAGCGGGAGGCCCCATTGAGTGATCTGCATTTGGCCCCTGTTTGTCTGGTTCAAAATAAGAGTGTTGAATCTACCTTTTACACATGCCGTAAGATTAACTGTATTAAGCACTGAAAATAATCATTTTTCCTCAACAGGTTGTTTTTGCTTTTAGATATTGGTTGTCTTGTAAGACCTCGTTAAATTGCTTTTCATATGTTATTGATTCGCTCTAGCAGAAGGAATTCTCTGTTTTTGACAACCTTTACAGATAAAGTCCATTGAATGTGAGATTCTGTGTGAGAACCTGAATTTGAACACAACTGGGTCATTTACTGGGTCAGGGTTATCAGGCAGCCGGTGGTTTGTCTTATTATTCAAACGTTTTCCACTGAGACTGCTTTGCCGTTTTTTTTTCTTTCTCTGAACCGTGTCTGACGGTATATGTGACAGGAACCTCCTTTAAAAAAACGGTCATGTAGCAATATTTCTTTTTTTAAAGCTGATCTCGACACAACAATGTTTGAAATTGCCACCAAAGTGCAACGACCGTCTTGCGTTAAAGATTTTGTCCCACCTTAGCCGGATTACACAAATTGTCTTTTAAAGCGATATAATATTGTGATATGGATCATATGTGTTGCATTTGTTCAAAAACACTCTATTGTCTTCAGAACTGAGTCAGACACAATGAAATTTTATCACTGATTTATTTTGGGCTCTTGAGCAGCACACTTGAGGTTAAGCAGTAATGGACACTGTGGACAGATTTCTCTAACATGTAGCTCTGGGTGTGAACATTCAATGAGATGTTATTTCTTGAGGATGCTTGTCTGGCTTAGGGCCAGTCGCAGCACTTGCAGGAATCCCAGTAGACGAGACCAGGCTGACAGTGGTGGAGGTAAGTGTTTCCCTGGAAACACTGGAAGTAGGTGGTCTTATCAGCTGCATTCTCGTACAGCCCATCAGGACGGCCGACGCAAAAACTGGCAATGGGATCCCTGGTGGTTGAGGGTCGTGGTGTAGTGGTTGGCTTTGGAGCGAAACCTTGATATGAGGACAACAGAAAAAAAAAATCAATCTGTAGATTAAGTGGCTAAAAAAGAACATGCTAAGAGATAGTAGAAGAGAAGAAGAAAATGTACCCATTGACATTCTGAGGTGGTTGATCAGGGGGTACGGTCCTTCTGAACAGAACGATCCGCTAAAGTCATCCATGTCCAGAGTCCACACATGAGCGCCGCCCAAAGACTCTGCAGTCATAAACTGGACCTACAAGAGCAATAGAAAAGGCCATCAGGTTGATAGAAACAGGAACTATGACTGAACCAATGAATGAAAAACAGCTTTACTTACCTTGGAAGAAAAGCTGCGTTTGTCATCGTAGCCCACCCAAGCACTGCCGTAGGTGGCATAAGGAACATGCTGCTCAGAGATCCAGGAAACTACAGCATTGTTGGTGAAGTCGCAGGTCTGGGAGCAGAACCCAAACAGAACATTGAGTTATAAAGCAATTAAACTTGGCACAACTAACGTAAAGATCCACCTTTCTGCTCTAAATGTGTTTTTTCTCATTACACGTCGATTTTATTCCACTGTTTTTTACAAAAATTGCTCATTATCATAATTATTTCTGACTTGTGCCAAAAAAGTGAACCGAGTTCGTTAATGTCGAAGCCGTACCTCGTAGTAGGCCCAGAAGCCAGCGGTACGGGTGTAGGGCCCAGCGTCTGCGGGGCCGTTGGATGGAGCTCCCAGGCCGTTCGCCGATGTGCTGAGACGGTAGGTCCGGCCGTATGTTGGGAAACCCAGGAGCAGCTTCTCCGCTGGGGCCCCCAGAGACCTCCAGTGAGCCACTGAGGAGTTCTGTGGAAAAATAGTTTAGAAAGTACAACGTGAAAGGTTTTACAATGTGGATATAAAACATTCACTCAAATTTGATGAAGTCTGTCCAGAAGGCTGGTTGGGTTGACAAGCAACAGTAAACTAGGATCTTCAGTTTAGAATACAATATTTATAAATACCACTTTAAAGTACTGGTGACACACTTTTTTATTCAATCTATATTCACTCAGTGTGAATGTAGATTGAATACAAGTTATTGACTTATATTTACAAGTCAGTCCTGTGTCCAGTGTGATCTAGTTCTAGTTCCTTACGATGTTGTAGTGAAATTGTGATCCGATGTCAAGAGAGCTGCGGTACAGTGGGCTGTTGTGTCCAGTCACTGCCTCCCAGTGTCCATGGAAATCGTAGGTCATGATGTTCATGAAGTCCATGTGGCTGTTGGAATACAGATAGAAACAGCATTTTTGATTAACATGAAGGCAAAATTCATAGAAACTTAGAAAATGAGGCTGTTCTTAACAATTAGGTCCTGTGAGCGGCTACTGTGTGGCTGTCTGCTGATCCAATTCACTTTGGTCAATGAACGATTTCAAACTATTTCAGAATCAGATTTATCTCAATGAAGAAAATTGGAACAGAAATATTTAAAAATATAATTTCTCTTTCTTACTACTTTCTCACTACTAATATGTAGTTATTTTTTTACAAAAATGGAAAAGCAAGAATGAATTAGTGCACATATGCAAGTATTAATCTGTAAAAGCATTGTATATACACATTTTTTTTAAAAACTGTATAGGATAGCAAACAATTTATTAAAAAAACACTTAATCTGAAACAAAATATGTTCTTAATATCTTTGTTTGCTGAGAATATTAAATTATGGTAATAAAACAATCCATCCTCCTTTTCTAGGGTCATGTGTTTAGGGGTATGACAAAAAGGATGTGATATTTCCCAGGTCTTAAAATCATTTAGACTTGACCCCAACTGTACAACATCATGCGACAGGCACCTACTTTTAATACTTGTTAAATAAAGATTAACCCTGTTTGTGAGAATCAAAGATCTTCGCTCCTTGTATAAAACTTAAGAGGAAAATAAGCAGCAGGTGCTGCAGATTAAATTCCCTTTCTTAACAATCAGCAAGTGTGACTGCCTCTATATAAGCAGTTGCTTTTACTAGTTTGCTGATCTGGTATTTAAGTCTGTCTCTGTTCCCCTCAGTCTGGACCGGAATAGATGACGACTGCACACTACAGTACAAGCATAAATGACTTCAGGGTCGCGAAACTTACGGTGCGATCTTGCTGACGTCGTACGCCTTGTCAATGGTCGAAACGAAGCTGGCCACATTGGCTGAAAGCAGCAGCCTTGTCTTCCCGTTTTCTGTGGCGTCATCCTGGAACGCGTTGGCCAGCTCCTGTACGCAGAAAGACAGACAAAGATTTCAATTTTTAAACGAGAACCTTTGTTTTGACACAGAAAATAAGCAACAATCTAATGTACTGTTCCATCTACAATTGAATGATCCTATCTTACATAAGGACTAAGGACAAACTTCTCCAAAGCAGAAGTTAAATAACAGATAACAGCACATTAGAAGTTGCTGTAAGGGGTAGTGAGGAACGGTCTGCTTACCGAGACCAGCAGAGTGAAGCTGTCCTTGTCCTCCGGTGGGCTGCCGTTGTGTCCAGGATACTCCCAGGCCAGATTCAGCCCGTCAAAGTTATGGGTGCGCAGGAAGCTGATTGCTGACTTAATGAAGGCTTGTCGAGTCTCTGGTTTGCCAACCATGGCAATGAATCTGAAAGGAAAACATTTTATATCTGCTATAAGGATTCAGTACTTAAGAAACGTTCACTTCATTTTACAGTAAGTGTTGATAAATTGGGACTTACGGGCTCACTCCATTTACAGTGCCTCCGACAGACAGCAGAGTCTTCAGTGCGGGGTTGCTAAGTGACAAAGACAGGCAGAAAATAGGGCAAACCTTAAAACAAGTGAAGAAATTTGCCATCATAATCATGCCAGGCCAATGTAGTTTAAACAGCTTAGCAGTGAGCTAGAAAAATGTAACATTTCCATCCATCCATTCATTACTTTGTGGTTATCTGGGATCAAGTCCAGGGGGAATCCCTGATGCCCCTCTCCTTTGTGACACCCACAACTGATTTTGGGGAATCCCAAGGATTCCCTGGCCAGCTGGGATACATAATCTCTCATGTGAGTTTTGGCTCTTCCCCAGGGAAATCTTCCAAAGGAGGCACAGAAAGCAAACTAATCAAATAACCAAGAGATTCAGTTCATTACGCCAGATTGTTGAAAAGGTTTCTCCAATCCTAGATACATCATACTCCTGCAGTATTCCCCCACAAAATCCCCCAGGGGACATGGCTGCAAGGTTCAACAATTCATCTGAGTCTCTTCCATATCACCTGATAAGGAAGGTACCGTCTCTTGAGAGTTGGAACATACTCTCTAGTCCTCTTTCCTAAAAGTTGGAACCATCGTAGGAGGAGTGCATGCTGCAAGTTAATGCTTTGGCTAACTGTGCTTGGTTTTCTTTGATCAGGAGAGTCAAACTCCAGTCTTTGATGGCTCTGCAACTTTTTTTTTAAAGGTTTTGTTGGCTCTAGAGGCCTTTAATTGATAGTTAACTGACAGGAAAGTTGAAAAAAGGGAAAGATGTGCTGCAAAGGTCGCCAGGCCGGGAAGTGAACCTGCGACGGCCGAGTCGAGGACTAAGGCCTCCATTTATGGGTTGTGCTAAACCCCTGCGCCACCACAGCACACCAGCTCTGTGACTTTTAGACGTGTCTTTTTCCAACACGCTGGAATCAAAACGCTGAACTGCCTCTTCAGTATGCGGTCCAGCATTCTGGATAATGAAATTTGATTCAGGTTTAAGGGTAAGTAACATACTTCTATTAGATTTATCACCACAACAGTTTTGTTTTCTTTCCATTATGTTTTTAGTCAATTTTGTGCCCCAGAAATAATATCGGTGGCCAAGGCAGACAGATGCTATTGCACTCAGCAAATACAGACATGAGAAATTGCGTCGCTATGCAGACTTACTATTTCTTGAGGCTGTCAAGGCTGGCGTACATCTCCGGATCATTCCACTCGATGGTAGTGATCTGGTTGAAGCTGTTGATGGTGGCCAGAGCGTAGATGACATGGGTGCAGAGGAACGGGTCAATGTTGTCCGGGGTGAATTTACCACCGATGGGTCTGTACTGGGCCCAGTTGGTCATGTGACACACCAGCTTATTGGATGAAGCTGAGGGCATTTGGAGAGAAGCCGTAAAGATGGTCAGCATTCGGTCACAAAAAAAAAGCAACTTTATTATTTATTTTACAGCTGAAACTCACCGATGTGGGCGAGGACCAGAAAGCCCACGGCGGCTGACAGACAAAGAGAGAGAGGACGATTATAAATATAGTAATTATAGATTATGCTTTACTGACAAAAATAAAATGTCACATCTTAATAAAAAAACAGCAAGACCATGGCATTCATGATTGGCAGATAAAATCTATTTGTTGTGCTCCTATGGTCTGGTTCATATTTGTTCTGGTATGTATCTTTTTGTATATATATATATATATATAATTTAAATATTTCAACAGCTGTACAAATAATTCAATTCAATTCAGTTTATTTCTGCAGCTCTGTCGCACAACAAACCTTGTCACAAAAAACTGCAAAAAATGTAATTTCAATTCAATCACACATACATTCCAATTAATCTTACGTAGTTATCAAACAGTGCATAAAACTCAGTTTAATATTCAAATAGTTTAAAAAGTCGGATCATTGGCCTATGATAATAATAATAATAACTAACACCTTTCGGTTTAAATAAAAAATATATCGCTGTTTTGTGTTTTGGCCTTCAGTGTCCTCCCTGCGTTTTGAAGCAAGCCGAAAAAAACAAACTTCAAAGCTGCATTTTCTTTGTTTCACTGGACAGGAAATTCAGTTTCATACATTTTTGTTCAGCCACAATTACAAACCAGGTTTTCATTTCTCATGTTGCCATGTTACTTTATCTCAATATTATAGGTATCTATAACTGAAAAGAAAGTTAGACCATTTCTCAGCTGCTAAGCTCTTAATGTTTGAGCTACCGACTCCTATATCATCTTATTATCTATACTAAATGATCACCTAAACAGTTCAAATCTATAATCCAAACTTTACATAATGATTATGATCATGATGAGCAGGTAGAAGGAGGAGCGGCAACAGCAGCTTGACAATCGTATATATTTGACACACAATAAAATCCATTCTTTGCTTTGAATGCTCATCGGCTTGAAGAGTGAATGAAGAAGGTTTACCTAGGAGTAGTTTAGTCATTTTGTCCCGTTTGGAGTTCCAGTCCCTTCACTGCTGCAGATCTGCAACGCCAAGGAAATTAATCACAGAAAGGGTGGAGGTTTTGAAAATTTAAAAAAATTTAATTAATTTAATAAAATTTATATATATATATATATATATATATATATATATATATATATATATATATATATATAATACCAATTAAATTTCTCTCTAAGTAATAATATTCTGTTTGTGCATAAGACAAAAGTCGGTACCGTTCTTCACGAGGAACAAGGCAGAGTCCTGACTTCACTAAAGAGGGTTCTTATTTATATTATTCTTATTAATGACTAATAGAAGGTGGCAAAGTGCAGCTGATAAGAACTCGGCGTGATGGAGAGCTGATGACATTGATTAATAACTGGACTTCAAGGGCAGAGCGGTCAAACATCTGGAAGTCCGGGAACATGTGCTGCAGTATCAGGCTGGGAGGTGCAATCAGTTTATACAGCATCTCTATAAATGAAAACGATACAAAGAAAGGTGATAAAATAAAACATTACTAGTAAAGGGTTAGATATATCTCTGAGAAGGAAGCTTGCAACTTCCTACTTGGAATGTTGATTTGTGTCCCGATGAACTTTGACCCTGGAGCCAGGCGCATTTAATGAGCCAAAGGGGAGCTACTATTAAAGGGGCAATTCCACACAAACACTACATTTGTTGCGTTGCTGGCCTACTGAACTTTAAAACTACTTTACAGCCGACTAAGAAGTTTTACACATAGAGTTTCACAAAATGACAATTACAAACTTACCTGAGTTTTTTTTTTTTTTTTGTAATAACTGAGATGGTGTTATGAACAAAGACAATAAAGCTTTATTGTCTTTGTGATGGTTGCAAAAGTGTCCACACCCTTAAAGAAAAACTGGAATAACCTTTCAGGATTCAGACTTCATGTCAAACTTCCTGTCACTCATATTTACCCTGAACGTTAATTAATTTCTTGTGTTAAATCAGGGGTAAGAGTCAGAGGAAGGGTAGAAAACCATATCATGTACAGTTAGTTCATGTTATTAAGATTGAATCAGTATGTCATTATTTTTAATTGAATCAACATGATAGTTTCTGACATTTTTAAAACAAATTAAAACATGGTAAAAGGATTAAAAACAAATCGTTTTCTATTTCTATTTACATTTTACTTTTAAAAAGTGAGGAAAGATTTAAAAACTTTGAAAAACGACTTCAATCTTGAGGCGAAACAGTTAAAAAGATCTATTTAACTCATTTGAGGCGTTGTGATTAATACAATCACGTTTTAAATTTAATACAATCAGGAAAAAAAGTTCTTTCAATTCCAATAAGTCTTGGTTAATGACTAAATCAGTAAATAGTTTTGAATGTTGTGGCTTTCCTGCTGTTCAGATCCAGATGCTATTTGTTGGTATTAAATCAGCAGATAAATGCTTCATGATGCTACATCCAGCAAATATGATGGACAAAAAAAGTTCAAATTCTTTTGTCATTTTTCTACATCAAAAAGCTGAATGAGCTTTTCTTGTGTTTCTCTTTGTCATGGCAGACGGCTGGTCGGCTTCCTGTTAAAGCAGTTTTCCTTTCCACTGTCACCACATGCATGCTCAGTTCATATCAATGGATTGATCTGACTATCTTTCTCTATACAATTGTTTTTTTCCATGTTTTTCAGACCACATTTGTTGTGAATCAGAGGATAGATAGACAAAGCAGAACTTAATGTGATGAATTCATACATCCCATCATCCACTTGGATTATATATGGATTTAGGAATCATTCATTTGTTGAAATGGATGAGTTATTATTGGTAAACAGAGTGGAAAAAACCCACAAGTTTAATTCTCTCTGTTCTTCATGTTGGATATGTTGGTCTTATATGGACATAATTGTGTGTTTGTATAAGAAATCCTTCCTGTCCAGTCATCACGTAGCAAAAAACATTTGATTTCCTTTTGGAATTAATATCATATTTTTGAACTGAACTGAATTCACCAACTTTGTGGGGGTTACTTGCATTTTATTTGAATAAAATAAAATTAAAAAAACAACGAAGGTCAGGCAGTGATTTTTATGAGTTGACATAAAAGTAAATAAACACTTTGCTCAAATATAATTCCAATGTGTTTATTTAAAAACAGCTTTACATGTAGCAACCTTCTTGCCCCTTCCATTCAGTTACAATAAAATAAAATAATAAAGATCCAAAGGCAAAATAAGCCAGAACTGATTCAAGCTCGTGACTGGAACCACCTGAAGGCAGGTAAACTCTAAGCACACAGCCAGGTCTGTTTGGCCAGTGCTCCCATATATGGTCACATATCCTTATGGCTCTGCGTTGAACACTGAAGGCATTATGTATTTCATAAGCTGTTCTGGATGAGGGGTTGAATGGTGGGTCACGTTGCCTCAGAGTAGAGCCCAAATTAAAAACTATTAGGCAAAATGGCAACCTACTGTCTTTAGAAAATGTAAGCACTAAGAGGAATATAGATTACATATATCAAGAAAAAAATAATCAGGTTTTCATTGTTTTCCCAGCTAATGTAGAAAAAGTTTCCCAGGTTTTAACTTCACACCCACTGCTGGAGACAACCAGCAGCAACATTACACTGCACTCATCTGCCACCACCAACACCACCCCTACGCATCGCTGACTACAGGAAACGTTTCCTGTTACATCACAAACTGACTGACTCAAAATCATAAAACAGCAACACAAAATATGTTGAAATGACCTAATAAAGCATTTGCATGTGTACAATCAAGTAGTCTATCATCCAACCACCAGCAAAGTAAACAAGTTACAGAACAGCAACTCTGGGTCCAAAGTGGCCAATTTAAACTACTGATGAGTCACAAGATTCATGAAATAAAACAAAAAGAAAGAAAAAACATTTATTGGGATTTTTTTGTCTATTCTTTCTCCTTTTCAACAATAAACAAACTTTTATGAAATATGAATGTAATCGAAGATCTAAAACACAAAAAGGACTTTGGACTGTTACCTAAGAAGAACAGACAATTTTAAATGTTTTGGGCCACAAAGGGCCCCCCAGCCACACTTTGGACACCCCTGAACTAAATCCTGCATAACAAATAAAAGATAGTGCAAACATTGACCAAAAAAAATGGCGCAAATATAAAAAAAAAATAGAGTTCTCGGCAAAACAAGAAATATATAAATAAAAATCAACACATTGAAATAAATAAGGCAAAAAACAAATTTCAGCGATTCCTTTGAACTAGCGATTTATGCTGTATGTTGTCATCAATGTGGCCTGTTTATCTAACGGCCCTATAAATATTTATTAGCGTGATAGCTAGTGTTGTTTCCTTGTCTTTGGGTGACATGTTCTTCCTTATCACCAGTTGAATAAAGTCATTAATAAATGAAACTCCTGGTATTTTTACATGTCTAATAAATGATTGTTCAAGTGGAAAGGACGAGAATTTATATCAGGTTGGCGCAGATCAGCGTAAAGTGTCTTAAATTGTTGTGGTAGATGGTGGTGACGGTGGTAGGAGTTTGTCTCTCAATCGGTGGATTGCCCATTCAAGACCTCGCTCTGCCGTTGTGACCTTGGGCAAAACACTTCACTTGAGTTGCCTGCTGGTGGTGCTCAGAGGGTCTGGAGGTGCCAGTTCATGACCTCTATGACCCCAGCAGTCTGACAGGCTGTAGCTTACCACCATTTGGTTGTCAATGACTGAACGTAGAGTAACACGATTCTAACGAGCCATCATTTGATCCAGGTGCGTTAAACCAGGAAGAGAACTAAAACATGTAGGATGCTGGCCCTCGAGAACCCACTTTGTGCACCACTAGTCTAAAGGAAGATATACGGTCATTTGACCTTGGCTTCTCTGAATAGAGATTGTTGACAGCCGCTGAGTTGGAGTCCTGGGAAGTTGACCCTAAAGGTTTAAAGGGGCGGTATCCATTAGAAAGCAACAGAGAGGCTTTTATCATGAACTGCCTTGTAGCTGAAAGGTGCTATACAAATCAACCTGACTTGACTTGACTATGCATTCTGCGCCGCATTGACGCAGTAATTTATGCTAAAGGAGACCCAACCAACTATTATGGGCATAGAAATTGAAACATACTGTAAGTTTACATTCAGTAGGATTACTATGCCTTTAAACGGTTAAGAAAAGCCCAGATGATTATATTATTATATAGTAACACCAGTTCTGTCAGGAGGAATGGGCCAAACTTCCAGTAAACTCATTTGAAGAGATTTCTGTAGGAAACCCAACGTACTTGACCCAAGTCAAACAATTTATAGGCCATCCTACAGAAATGTTCATTTTAAGGAAATGTTTGAAAACTTCAGAATTTGAAGAACTTTTTAACTTTGTTCATCAAAACTGGAACACAAAATCTTTAGTCTGATTCAATGCCAGACAGTAAAGAAAAAACATATTACTTACAGTATTCATAACTATATGGGTTCAGCTGTAACATTCTATTCATGTTAATCATAAGTGTATTTTCAAATAGCCCAGCCTAGAAAAATAAACCTTTATTGAGCAATGTAACTCTAAAAAATACATACATACATGTAAATATACACAATTATTGAACATTTTTCTGTTGTTGTTCAACTTTATGCATATAAAACCAATTTGATCGGCCTTGACTTTAATACCCTACAACTCCTTTCAGAGGGTCACAGTTCAAATACAGAATCTGAAGGAGGTCCTGATCTGTAACTGCCCTGATTTTCTCAGGCTGTGCCGATGACCTCTGGATTATTGTTATCTGTGCAGCTGGCGGCTCAAGCTTCAAGGATCTCTCCTCTGTGCTTCATTTCCTCCTCTTCTGAAATGAGACCTACTAAAGTTGGGTCATCGCTTAAGTTTGCTGACGGTGTTGATGTGATGTGTGAAGAGCAGGTAATGGGTGTCACGAACATGGAGGACGGGGTCAGAAGTAGTAAGACCTGACACAGAAACAGATACTAACTCTGACCAGGGGACTGATCTGTGTTCTTTGTGTGAAGCCAGAACCAAAGTCCATGAATAGGTACAGGCAGCAGTTCAGTCAGCCATTCAAAACTCAAAAACATTGTAGAACCAGATTCTTTTTTATTACATCATGTTGACCAAAATCATGTATACACATGAAGTGTGTGTTGACGCTGTAAGACTGGTTGCCAAGGTGAGCTCAGACACTAACAGACATAGCAACCATCAGTCTAGTGTAAGCTGAGGTTTTTGATCTGAGTCCATATCTATATTGCCTTTATCTTTTATATATTACAAGAAACACGAAGGCCGTTAAGCTGGGTGTAAAAAGTCATTGTTATTTTTTATACCTTGTATCCTGTTTATGTAAGAGAACAAAGATAAATGATTAATCTCTCTATTGATAACATAAGTGATATGTTGACTATGCATATCACTTATGAAACCGTTATAAGGTATTTAGAACGGTTTCATTATGTCAACAAGCCATGCTTCGAAAGATCAGATCATTTCAATCAAATGTTTAATTATTTTTATTCCCCTGAATTTTTATTCAGGGGAATAAAAATTAAGTGAAGAACCAATATATTAAAATTCTGTCATATGAAATCCATAAGTTTCAACCTAAAGTCACGTAGGCTCCGAAACAAAACTATGTTGCTGTTTATTGGAGAATATCACTCAATACATCAAGCAATATATTCCAATATATGAGATTTCATATCTGGGAAACTCATATTTTCCAATATATTGCCATATAAGCAAAGAGTGTATATGTATATATATTGATAAATATAAAAAGTGTAACACACTAACTACTTGTCATTCTTTTAAAAAGGCCAACTAACTGATTACAAGCTTGAAAACATCTGTGATGCTAATTAGAGGACACGCCTTTAACATGGTCCTGTGTTCAAGTTATGTTGTCTTTTTAGAGGTATCATCATCATCATTAGTTTATTATTTAGAATGATTCGATTGAATAATAATTCAAAAGTAACATCAGATTTTTAATAATTAATATTTAATATTTTTTATCGATTATTGCTTTTTAAGTTATTTCAGTGCTCTTTGTGGGATTTTCAAACATTAACAGAAAGGTATTGACATTTTTATCCACATGTGCATGCAGCTCTCATTTATGAATGACTTCTGAACGTAAAGCTTCAGCAAAGCATAGAGATAATCTGGGGCCTACTAGATATGCACCGACCTGATACTAAAAACTATTCTAGATCTGGTATCAGTGACAATGTGGCCTATGCATAAGGTCGGATCTATTATGTATCTATTAGGTCTGGATCTATGCTTTGTTCTCTGATTTCAAAACAGCTATCTTCAGGAGGCTAATTTCCACAGAATTTTTTGATGAAGAAAAAAAGTTATTAATCACCTTGAAAATGGCAGAAACATTTCTAAGTGATGTTTAAAATGGCATTTACTGACACATGATTCCCTTAATTCATAATAAATAAATAAATAAATAAATAAATAAACACAGCCCTAATAATGCCCTTTTTATTTTTCAAAAATTGTTTTTCTATTTTTTTAATCTGTATGTCAGAAGGCCTGTTTGTGCCCCTCAGCAATAATATTTAGCTAAATATAATAATTTAGCAAAATAAGCTAGTCTGGCTGCCCTCAGTGTAATAATGACTCTCAGAGCCTCCATGTTGTTCAGACTCCTGGTCCATGGTGAGGAGGAGGAGGGCGGATCTGCCCTCTAACTATCAAATTATGGGCAAGAATATTTTTTCATACACTGGTTTGTGAATAAAAATGTAGGTCTGATGTTGACGTTAGAAAAACTGTTTCTATTTATATTTTCATAATCGTCCTTGCAATAGCGGGACTGTTAGAGGCTGGGGTTTTTGTAGAGAGCTGTTTTGTCCACCAGGGGGAGCCACAAGGAGGCTTCTGGAGGAGGATGGTCACCGCGCACCTGTGTGTTATCAGCCTCATCAACACCAGCATAAGAGGAGCGGGTGGCCAGTTCGCCGGCGCCTGAGTGTTATACCTGTTTTGGTACCCTGAGCCCCTCTGAGCTTAGTTCTCTGAGAATTAATTCGTGTACTCTGCTAATCTGAGCCTTTTTCCTCTGACCTTCTCTCAGGATTCCTCCCGTGGAACCGTCCCTCGGTCGACTATGGTCCGATTCCCTGCCCGCCCTCCGACGTGCCTCCCTTCGGCTACTCCCCGCCATTGGAACCCCTCTCTTGTGCAAGAACCCGGACTCCAGCCTCTCTACGACCTACCTCCCTGGCGAATCCTCTTCATCTCTCCCAGTAAGCCCGCTCCATTTCTCCTTCCCCATAATTACTACTACCCACTTACCTGTCATCTCTCCAGTCTTCAGATCACTGACGCCCCTGATCCAGTGGGGGCTCGAACTTACTCACATTTCTCACTGTTGATCTGTTCATCAATAAATTTTATTTATCTGATTCCTTCATCTCCTGTTTGTGTTCTGCATGTGGGTTAAGCGAATAGCGTCCAACATGACAGAACACTCCGGCCTGCATACTGACCCAGCGGATGCACTCAGGAGAACAGTAGCAGAACAAAACTCACTCATTCAATCGCATGAGGCAGCGTTAAGGATCCTTGGCAACCAACAGCATGAAACCAACCAGCGTTTGGACAACCTGGCTAACCTGTTACAAAGGGCTCTTCAACAGGGCGCTGCTGCCGGCGCCGCTCCATCTCCCAATCCAGTCCCTGCTCCAGACTCATCTCCAGATCCATCACCTCCAGTCCATCCCAGGTTTCCTGAGACTCGCCCGCCCAACCCAGAGAAATACTCAGATGAAATCAATCGTTGTGGGGGATTCCTTTTACAATGCTCCCTAGCTTTTAATAACTCTCCACGGAGTTTTGCTCATGACGGAACTAAGATTTCATACATAATTTCTCATCTGTCAGGGAGAGCTCTGGATTGGGCAGAGGCTAGATTTAAAGATCCATCCAACTTTGGCTGCTCGTTTGACGAGTTCCTGGTGGAGTTTAAACAGACTTTCTGTCAAGAACCCGATAACACCTCTAGTTCTAGAAATCTATGGTCTATTAAACAAGGGCCAAGATCTGTGGCAGATTTTGATGTAGACTTCAGGATCAGGGCAGCCTCTTCAGGATGGAATGAACGGGCTCTGAAAATCATGTTTTTTCAAGCCCTTAATGAGTCACTAAAGGACGAAACTAGCCACTACAGATGAACCAAACTCTCTGAATGACTTAATTTCCCTCGCTATTCGTTTAGACAACCGCATGAGGGATCGTAATAAAGAAAAGACCAGGAGGAGTCCGCCTCTGAAGTTTGCTCTCTCTCCAGTGTCACAATTATCTCAACCTCCGTTTCCCTCACAGACCCGGTCAGAACCAGAACCCATGCAGATTGGGCGAGCTCGACTGACTCCCGAGGAACGGCAAAAGAGGCTGAGTTCCCATCTGTGTCTGTACTGCGGGTCGCCAGGCCATTACATCGCTGCCTGTCCTAGTCGGGCAAAAGCCCAGGCCCGTCAGTAGATGAGAGGAGGCTGGCGGGCCAGTTAAAACAAGAAAAGAGAGATTCTCCTCGACTACTTCTCCCTGCCACTCTGTTTGTCAGAAATGATTCTTTAAATTTTTCCGTACTCATAGATTCTGGGTGCGAACAGAATCTCATAGATTCCACCTTAGTCAAACAGATGGCAATTGAAACCATTCCCCTTTCGGTTCCTCTCTGCATTACCGCCCTAGACGGTAAATTTCTACCGCCAATAACTCACAAAACTAAACCACTAGGATTAGTCATTTCGGGTAACCACAGTGAACTGATTTCTTTCTTTGTCTTTCCGTCAGCTACCTCCGCTATAGTCCTGGGATTCGATTGGCTTCAGAAGCATAACCCTCATATAAACTGGGCAGATTCGCATATTGAATCCTGGTCTCTCCGCTGTCACTCAGATTGTCTCCACTCTGCAGTGCCTCCAAGTTCACCACCGGCGATTACGCAGGAGGTAGACCCTTCCGACATGTCCCTAATCCCTGCGGAGTATCGGGACCTAGAACCAGTCTTCAGTAAGACTAAAGCACTCTCACTTCCCCCTCATCGACCATATGACTGCGCAATAGATCTCCTCCCCGGAGCCCCTTTACCATCCAGTCGCCTCTATAACATCTCCCGTCCCAAACGAGAGGCCATGGAGACCTATATTAAGGACTCCTTGGCTGCAGGCATTATTCGTCCCTCATCCTCTCCTTTAGGAGCGGGATTTTTTTTTGTAGGGAAGAAGGATAGATCGTTAAGACCATGCATTGATTATAGGGGATTGAACTTGATTAAAGTTAAAAACAAGTATCCATTACCTCTTCTTTCTTCCGCTCTAGAGCCTGTTCATGGTGCTACGGTTTTCACAAAACTGGACCTACGGAATGCTTATCACCTGCTCCGCATCCGCCAGGGGGATGAATGGAAGACTGCATTCAAGACCCCTCTAGGTCACTTCGAGTATCTAGTTATGCCCTTTGGTTTATCCAACGCCCCAGCCTTTTTTCAGGCCCTAGTTAATGATGTTCTCCGAGACTTTCTCAACATTTTCGTCTTTGTTTATCTCGATGATATTCTTATTTTTTCCAGGAACATTGCAGAACACAAAAGACATGTCCGGATGGTCCTTCAACGTCTCTTAGAGAATAAGCTTTTTGTTAAAGCTGAAAAGTGCGAGTTCCACCAAACATCTGTGACGTTCTTAGGGTTCATACTCGAGGGCGGGCAGGTAAGGCCAACAACGGAAAAGATCAAAGCAGTGTTGGAGTGGCCAGTACCGCAGACCCGCAAACAGTTGCAGAGATTCTTGGGCTTCGCTAACTTCTACAGACGTTTTATCCGAAACTACAGCCAAACGGCCCTACCCCTCACCGCTCTCACTTCCACCAAAATACCGTTTGAATGGACACCCGAAGCTGAAAGGGCTTTTCTCCACCTCAAATCACTTTTCGCTCAGGCGCCGGTTCTCATTCAACCCGATTCTAATAGACAGTTTATAGTGGAGGTGGACGCCTCGGAAACAGGAGTCGGAGACGTACTTTCTCAGTTCTCCAACACTGACAAAAAGACTCATCCGTGTGCGTTTTTTTCTCGCAGACTGTCACCCGCTGAACATAACTACGATGTGGGCGATCGTGAGTTACTAGCCATCAAGCTGGCGCTCGAGGAGAGGCGGCATTGGCTGGAGGGTGCTGAACACCCAGTGCTAGTCTGGACGGACCATAAAAACTTAGCCTACCTCCAGTCTGCCAAACGACTCAATCACCACGAGTCGCGACGCACCTCAAAGCCCTGGTACCACCTGGTACCACCTTACACAAATTGTCTTTTAAAGCGATATAATATTGTGATATGGATCATATTTGTTGCATTTGTTCAAAAACGCTCTTTTGTCTTCAGAACTGAGTCAGACACAATGAAATTTTATCACTGATTTATTTTGGGCTCTTGAGCAGCACACTTGAGGTTAAGCAGTAATGGACACTGTGGACAGATTTCTCTAACATGTAGCTCTGGGTGTGAACATTCAATGAGATGTTATCATTTCTTGAGGATGCTTGTCTGGCTTAGGGCCAGTTGCAGCACTTGCAGGGATCCCAGTAGACGAGACCAGGCGGACAGTGGTGGAGGTAAGTGTTTCCCTGGAAACACTGGAAGTAGGTGGTCTTATCAGCTGCATTCTCGTACAGCCCATCAGGACGGCCGACGCAAAAACTGGCAATGGGATCCCCGGTGGTTGTGGGTCGCGGTGTAGTGGTTGGCTTTGGAGCGAAACCTTCATATGAGGACAACAGAAAAAAAAAATCAATCTGTAGATTAAGTGGTTAAAAAAGAACATGCTAAGAGATAGTAGAAGAGAAGAAGAAAATGTACCCATTGACATTCTGAGGTGGTTGATCAGGGGGTACGGTCCTTCTGAACAGAACGATCCGCTGAAGTCATCCATGTCCAGAGTCCACACATGAGCGCCGCCCAAAGACTCTGCAGTCATAAACTGGACCTACAAGAGCAATAGAAAAGGCCATCAGGTTGATAGAAACAGGAACTATGACTGAACCAATGAATGAAAAACAGCTTTACTTACCTTGGAAGAAAAGCTGCGTTTGTCATCGTAGCCCACCCAAGCACTGCCGTAGGTGGCATAAGGAACATGCTGCTCAGAGATCCAGGAAACTACAGCATTGTTGGTGAAGTCGCAGGTCTGGGAGCAGAACCCAAACAGAACATTGAGTTATAAAGCAATTAAACTTGGCACAACTAACGTAAAGATCCACCTTCCTGCTCTAAATGTGTTTTTTCTCATTACACGACGATTTTATTCCACTGTTTTTTACAAAAATTGCTCATTATCATAATTATTTCTGACTTGTGCCAAAAAAGTGAACCGAGTTCGTTAATGTCGAAGCCGTACCTCGTAGTAGGCCCAGAAGCCAGCGGTACGGGTGTAGGGCCCAGCGTCTGCGGGGCCGTTGGATGGAGCTCCCAGGCCGTTCGCCGATGTGCTGAGACGGTAGGTCCGGCCGTATGTTGGGAAACCCAGGAGCAGCTTCTCCGCTGGGGCCCCCAGAGACCTCCAGTGAGCCACTGAGGAGTTCTGTGGAAAAATAGTTTAGAAAGTACAACGTGAAAGGTTTTACAATGTGGATATAAAACATTCACTCAAATTTGATGAAGTCTGTCCAGAAGGCTGGTTGGGTTGACAAGCAACAGTAAACTAGGATCTTCAGTTTAGAATACAATATTTATAAATACCACTTTAAAGTACTGGTGACACACTTTTTTATTCAATCTATATTCACTCAGTGTGAATGTAGATTGAATACAAGTTATTGACTTGTATTTACAAGTCGGTCCAGTGTCCAGTGTGATCTAGTTCTAGTTCCTTACGATGTTGTAGTGAAATTGTGATCCGATGTCAACAGAGCTGCGGTACAGTGGGCTGTTGTGTCCAGTCACTGCCTCCCAGTATCCATGGAAATCGTAGGTCATGATGTTCATGAAGTCCATGTGGCTGTTGGAATACAGATAGAAACAGCATTTTTGATTAACATGAAGGCAAAATTCATAGAAACTTAGAAAATGAGGCTGTTCTTAACAATTAGGTCCTGTGAGCGGCTACTGTGTGGCTGTCTGCTGATCCAATTCACTTTGGTCAATGAATGATTTCAAACTATTTCAGAATCAGATTTATCTCAATAAAGAAAATTGGAACAGAAATATTTAAAAATATAATTTCTCTTTCTTAGTACTTTCTTACTACTAATATGTAGTTATTTTTTACAAAAATGGAAAAGCAAGAATGAATTAGTGCACATATGCAAGTATTGATCTGTAAAAGCATTGTATATACAAAAAAAAATTTTAAAACTGTATAGGATAGCAAACAATTAATAAAAAAAAAACTGAAACAAAATATGTTCTTAATATCTTTGTTTGCTGAGAATATTAAATTATGGTAATAAAACAATCCATCCTCCTTTTCTAGGGTCATGTGTTTAGGGGTATGACAAAAAGGATGTGATATTTCCCAGGTCTTAAAATCATTTAGACTTGACCCCAACTGTACAACATCATGCGACAGGCACCTACTTTTAATACTTGTTAAATAAAGATTAACCCTGTTTGTGAGAATCAAAGATCTTCGCTCCTTGTATAAAACTTAAGAGGAAAATAAGCAGCAGGTGCTGCAGATTAAATTCCCTTTCTTAACAATCAGCAAGTGTGACTGCCTCTATATAAGCAGTTGCTTTTACTAGTTTGCTGATCTGGTATTTAAGTCTGTCTCTGTTCCTTTCAGTCTGGACCGGAATAGATGACGACTGCACACTACAGTACAAGCATAAATGACTTCAGGGTCGCGAAACTTACGGTACGATATTGCTGACGTCGTACGCCTTGTCAATGGTCGAAACGAAGCCGGCCACATTGGCTGAAAGCAGCAGCCTTGTCTTCCTGTTTTCTGTGGCGTCATCCTGGAACGCGTTGGCCAGCTCCTGTACGCAGAAAGACAGACAAAGATTTCAATTTTTAAACGAGAACCTTTGTTTTGACACAGAAAATAAGCAACAATCTAATGTACTGTTCCATCTACAATTGAATGATCCTATCTTACATAAGGACTAAGGACAAACTTCTCCAAAGCAGAAGTTAAATAACAGATAACAGCACATTAGAAGTTGCTGTAAGGGGTAGTGAGGAACGGTCTGCTTACCGAGACCAGCAGAGTGAAGCTGTCCTTGTCCTCTGGTGGGCTGCCGTTGTGTCCAGGATACTCCCAGGCCAGATTCAGCCCGTCAAAGTTATGGGTGCGCAGGAAGCTGATTGCTGACATAATGAAGGCTTGTCGAGTCTCTGGTTTGCCAACCATGGCAATGAATCTGAAAGGAAAACATTTTATATCTGCTATAAGGATTCAGTACTTAAGAAACGTTCACTGCATTTAACAGTAAGTGTTGATAAATTGGGACTTACGGGCTCACTCCATTTACAGTGCCTCCGACAGACAGCAGAGTCTTCAGTGCGGGGTTGCTAAGTGACAAAGACAGGCAGAAAATAGGGCAAACCTTAAAACAAGTGAAGAAATTTGCCATCAAAATCATGCCAGGCCAATGTAGTTTAAACAGCTTAGCAGTGAGCTAGAAAAATGTAACATTTCCATCCATCCATTCATTACTTTGTGGTTATCTGGGATCAAGTCCAGGGGGAATCCCTGATGCCCCTCTCCTTTGTGACACCCACAACTGATTTTGGGGAATCCCAAGGATTCCTTGGCCAGCTGGGATACATAATCTCTCATGTGAGTTTTGGCTCTTCCCCAGGGAAATCTTCCAAAGGAGGCACAGAAAGCAAACTAATCAAATAACCAAGAGATCCTGTTCATTACGCCAGATTGTTGAAAAGGTTTCTCCAATCCTAGATACATCATACTCCTGCAGTATTCCCCCACAACATCCCCCATGGGACATGGCTGCAAGGTTCAACAATTCATCTGAGTCTCTTCCATATCACCTGATAAGGAAGGTACCGTCTCTTGAGAGTTGGAACATACTCTCTAGTCCTCTTTCCTAAAAGTTGGAACCATCGTAGGAGGAGTGCATGCTGCAAGTTAATGCTTTGGCTAACTGTGCTTGGTTTTCTTTGATCAGGAGAGTCAAACTCCAGTCTTTGATGGCTCTGCAACTTTTTTTTAAAGGTTTTGTTGGCTCTAGAGGCCTTTAATTGATAGTTAACTGACAGGAAAGTTGAAAAAAGGGAAAGATGTGCTGCAAAGGTCGCCAGGCCAGGAAGTGAACCTGCGACGGCCGAGTCGAGGACTAAGGCCTCCATTTATGGGTTGTGCTAAACCCCTGCGCCACCACAGCACACCAGCTCTGTGACTTGTAGACGTGTCTTTTTCCAACACGCTGGAATCAAAACGCTGAACTGCCTCTTCAGTATGCGGTCCAGCATTCTGGATAATGAAATTTGATTCAGGTTTAAGGGTAAGTAACATACTTCTATTAGATTTATCACCACAACAGTTTTGTTTTTATCTCTCTTGGCGTTGCTTTCAGGGTTCTATTATGTTTTTAGTCAATTTTGTGCCCCAAAAATAATATCTTTGGCCAAGGCAGACAGATGCTATTGCACTCAGCAAATACAGACATGAGAAATTGCGTCGCTATGCAGACTTACTATTTCTTGAGGCTGTCAAGTCTGGCGTACATCTCCGGATCATTCCACTCGATGGTAGTGATCTGGTTGAAGCTGTTGATGGTGGCCAGAGCGTAGATGACATGGGTGCAGAGGAACGGGTCAATGTTGTCCGGGGTGAATTTACCACCGATGGGTCTGTACTGGGCCCAGTTGGTCATGTGACACACCAGCTTATTGGATGAAGCTGAGGGCATTTGGAGAGAAGCCGTAAAGATGGTCAGCATTCGGTCACAAAAAAAAAGCAACTTTATTATTTATTTTACAGCTGAAACTCACCGATGTGGGCGAGGACCAGAAAGCCCACGGCGGCTAACAGACAAAGAGAGAGAGGACGATTATAAATATAGTAATTACAGATTATGCTTTACTGACAAAAATAAAATGTCACATCTTAATAAAAAAACAGCAAGACCATGGCATTCATGATTGGCAGATAAAATATATTTGTTGTGCTCCTATGGTCTGGTTCATATTTGTTCTGGTATGTATCTTTTTGTATATATATATATATAATTTAAATATTTCAACAGCTGTACAAATAATTCAATTCAGTTCAGTTTATTTCTGCAGCTCTGTCGCACAACAAACCTTGTCACAAAAAACTGCAAAAAATGTAATTTCAATTCAATCACACATACATTCCAATTAATCTTACGTAGTTATCAAACAGTGCATAAAACTCAGTTTAATATTCAAATAGTTTAAAAAGTTTTCTTGCATCGGCTCATTGGCCTATGATAATAATAATAATAACTAACACGTTTCGGTTTAAATAAAAAATATATCGCTGTTTTGTGTTTTGGCCTTCAGTGTCCTCCCTGCGTTTTGAAGCAAGCCGAAAAAAACAAACTTCAAAGCTGCATTTTCTTTGTTTCACTGGACAGGAAATTCAGTTTCTTACATTTTTGTTCAGCCACAATTACAAACAAGGTTTTCATTTCTCATGTTGCCATGTTACTTTATCTCAATATTATAGGTACCTATAACTGAAAAGAAAGTTAGACCATTTCTCAGCTGCTAAGCTCTTAATGTTTGAGCTACCGACTCCTATATCATCTTATTATCTATACTAAATGATCACCTAAACAGTTCAAATCTATAATCCAAACTTTACATAATGATTATGATCATGATGAGCAGGTAGAAGGAGGAGCGGCAACAGCAGCTTGACAATCGTATATATTTGACACACAATAAAATCCATTCTTTGCTTTGAATGCTCATCGGCTTGAAGAGTGAATGAAGAAGGTTTACCTAGGAGTAGTTTAGTCATTTTGTCCCGTTTGGAGTTCCAGTCCCTTCACTGCTGCAGATCTGCAACGCCAAGGAAATTAATCACAGAAAGGGTGGAGGTTTTGAAAAAAAAAATATATATATATACACATATATATATATATGTATATATATATATAATACCAATTAAATTTCTGTCTAAGTAATAACATTCTGTTTGTGCATAAGACAAAAGTCGGTACCGTTCTTCACGAGGAACAAGGCAGAGTCCTGACTTCACTAAAAAGGGTTCTTGTTCATATTATTCTTATTAATGACTAATAGAAGGTGGCAAAGTGCAGCTGATAAGAACTCGGCGTGATGGAGAGCTGATGACATTGATTAATAACTGGACTTCAAGGGCAGAGCGGTCAAACATCTGGAAGTCCGGGAACATGTGCTGCAGTATCAGGCTGGGAGGTGCAATCAGTTTATACAGCATCTCTATAAATGAAAACGATACAAAGAAAGGTGATAAAATAAAACATTACCTGTAAAGGGTTAGATATATCTCTGAGAAGGAAGCTTGCAACTTCCTACTTGGAATGTTGATTTGCGTCCCGATGAACTTTGACCCTGGAGCCAGGCGCATTTAATGAGCCAAAGGGGAGCTACTATTAAAGGGGCAATTCCACACAAACACTACATTTGTTGCGTTGCTGGCCTACTGAACTTTAAAACTACTTTACAGCCGACTAAGAAATTTTACACATAGAGTTTCACAAAATGACAATTACAAACTTACCTGAGTTTTTTTTGTTGTTGTTGTTGTAATAACTGAGATGGTGTTATGAACAAAGACAATAAAGCTTTATTGTCTTTGTGATGGTTGCAAAAGTGTCCACACCCTTAAAGAAAAACTGGAATAACCTTTCAGGATTCAGACTTCATGTCAAACTTCCTGTCACTCATATTTACCCTGAACGTTAATTCATTTCTTGTGTTAAATCAGGGGTAAGAGTCAGAGGAAGGGTAGAAAACCATATCATGTACAGTTAGTTCATGTTATTAAGATTGAATCAGTATGTCATTATTTTTAATTGAATCAACATGATAGTTTCTGACATTTTTAAAACAAATTAAAACATGGTAAAAGGATTAAAAACAAATCGTTTTCTATTTCTATTTACATTTTACTTTTAAAAAGTGAGGAAAGATTTAAAAACTTTGAAAAACGACTTCAATCTTGAGGCGGAACAATTAAAAATATCTATTTAATTCATTTGAGGCGTTGTGATTAATACAATCACGTTTTAAATTTAATACAATCAGGAAAAAAAGTTCTTTCAATTCCAATAAGTCTTGGTTAATGACTAAATCAGTAAATAGTTTTGAATGTTGTGGCTTTCCTGCTGTTCAGATCCAGATGCTATTTGTTGGTATTAAATCAGCAGATAAATGCTTCATGATGCTACATCCAGCAAATATGATGGACAAAAAAAGTTCAAATTCTTTTGTCATTTTTCTACATCAAAAAGCTGAATGAGCTTTTCTTGTGTTTCTCTTTGTGTCATGGCAGACGGCTGGTCGGCTTCCTGTTAAAGCAGTTTTCCTTTCCACTGTCACCACATGCATGCTCAGTTCATATCAATGGATTGATCTGACTATCTTTCTCTATACAATTGTTTTTTTTCCATGTTTTTCAGACCACATTTGTTGTGAATCAGAGGATAGATAGACAAAGCAGAACTTAATGTGATGAATTCATACATCCCATCATCCACTTGGATTATATATGGATTTAGGAATCATTCATTTGTTGAAATGGATGAGTTATTATTGGTAAACAGAGGGGAAAAAACCCACTAGTTTAATTCTCTCTGTTCTTCATGTTGGATATTTTGGACATAATTGTGTGTTTGTATAAGAAATCCTTCCTGTCCAGTCATCAAGTGGCAAAAAACATTTGATTTCCTTTTGGAATTAATATCATATTTTTGAACTGAACTGAATTCACCAACTTTGTGGGGGTTACTTGCATTTTATTTGAATAAAATAAAATTAAAAAACAACGAAGGTCAGGCAGTGATTTTTATGAGTTGACATAAAAGTAAATAAACACTTTGCTCAAATATAATTCCAATGTGTTTATTTAAAAACAGCTTTACATGTAGCAACCTTCTTGCCCCTTCCATTCAGTTACAATAAAATAAAATAATAAAGATCCAAAGGCAAAATAAGCCAGAACTGATTCAAGCTCGTGACTGGAACCACCTGAAGGCAGGTAAACTCTAAGCATACAGCCAGGTCTGTTTGGCCAGCGCTCCCATATATGGTCACACATCCTTATGGCTCTGCGTTGAACACTGAAGGCATAAAAAAAAACAACACTGTACAGAGTATCAAGCACAACGACACACACCATAACTACATTCAGTGGTTCTGACAACTGCTGTGTGATGCTTTACATTTGGGAGTGGAAGACAGAGCAGGCGTTAAAAGTCGTGTATAAACAGGTTATGTTTTTCATAAGCTGTTCTGGATGAGGGGTTGAATGGTGGGTCACGTTGCCTCAGAGTAGAGCCCAAATTAAAAACTATTAGGCAAAATGGCAACCTACTGTCTTCAGAAAATGTAAGCACTAAGAGGAATACAGATTACATATATCAAGAAAAAAATAATCAGGTTTTCATTGTTTTCCCAGCTAATGTAGAAAAAGTTTCCCAGGTTTTAACTTCACACCCACTGCTGGAGACAACCAGCAGCAACGTTACACTGCACTCATCTGCCACCACCAACACAACCCCTACGCATCGCTGACTACAGGAAACGTTTCCTGTTACATCACAAACTGACTGACTCAAAATCATAAAACAGCAACACAAAATATGTTGAAATGACCTAATAAAGCATTTGCATGTGTACAATCAAGTAGTCTATCATCCAACCACCAGCAAAGTAAACAAGTCTGGCCGTCAAAGCCATTTAAATACGAAGACGTTCAAGGATTTAGGAACAACTCAACGATAAATTAAAGGTTTCACCTGTGTGGTTTAAGTCTAACTAGGACTTCATCTAGAGTTTGACGGAAACATTTGCACCAGGCTCATTTTCTTGTAAGTGCTTCAGTCTTCACTTGAAGAGAAAGCGGACCCAAACTTTGCCGACCGCTTCAGATGAGAGCTTAGGGACACAAACAGGATGCAGAAACAGGCTGTTGTAAAACTTCCTGCCAGTTTATGGACTCAGATCAGAGGCTAATGGTCACAGAAGACTATCAGTAATAGCTGCCGTTTATTCAAATGATAAAATCAGCCAAACGTCTTGGATCATAATTATTATGAGCAGAATTGCAGCTTTAAATTAAAACCAGAACGTTTCATATCTGCTCTATGCACTGATGTTTTGAGAAATAGGTTATAATCCCATTTTCCAGTGAGCGCAGAAGTTACAGAACAGCAACTCTGGGTCCAAAGTGGCCAATTTAAACTACTGATGAGTCACAAGATTCATGAAATAAAAAAAAAAGAAAGAAAAAAAGTTTATTGGGATTTTTTTTGTCTATTCTTTCACCTTTTCAACAATAAACAAATTTTTATGAAATATGAATGTAATCGAAGATCTAAAACACAAAAAGGACTTTGGACTGTTACCTAAGAAGAACAGACAATTTTAAATGTTTTGGGCCACAAAGGGCCCCCCAGCCACACTTTGGACACCCCTGAACTAAATCCTGCATAACAAATAAAAGATAGTGCAAACATTGACCAAAAAAAATGGCGCAAATATAAAAAAAAAATAGAGTTCTCGGCAAAACAAGAAATATATAAATAAAAATCAACACATTGAAATAAATAAGGCAAAAAAATAAAATAAATAAATAACAGCAAGAACCGTCAGAAACAACAGAAGGCGGCGAGCGTTCCAGAGGCTCAGAGGGTTCTGGGAACCGCAGAGGATCAGACGTGTTGCGTCAGCGCCGGTGGCCTGACCACAGCTCAGTAGTCCTGACGACTCTGTCATCTCTCCCTCTGATTAGCCTTATCGGCAGAAAACGATCGGCAATAAACACATCGAACATGAAGTTTTTGTTTTTTACACTGCAGGCACAAATCCATCACTGATAAAAAGAGCGGACATGTTCTGCTGTCTGCTGCGGCTACAGCAGAGACAAAAACACAAACAAAGCGAGTCAGTTTAGAGGTCCGTCCGATTGTTGCGGTCAGAGCAAATGGCAGAAAGGACATTTATTTTTCTAATCTACCATAGCGGGAACTTAAGTTGTTGTTTTGAAGGCGTCAACTTTTTTTTTTTTTACTTAAAGACAAAAGCCTATATTCTGTATTTAACACTTGCTACCATGAGCTAATCTGAAATACGAGCGCAACAGAAACAAATCATTTTCTTCTGCCGTGCTGAGGCACTAACCTGGCGGCTACAGCGGTTTGTTACACAAAACTCTTTTCTTTTTCATCAGAGTACAAAATTCTGATTTTCTTGGTTTCAGAATGGCCACAATATTTTTAGAGCTGACCGCCCCAGCTGTCCAATCATCCTCCCTAAAATATCTGTGAATGCAGAGTGAAACCATATTAACCCCAGAAATGCCATGCTTATTAGGGCAAAAAGTTAAAAAAAAAAACCATATATATATATAAAAATATTTTAAAGTTAAAAGCTTCAACTCAACTTTAACCAGTTTAAAGCATGTGCTCAGTCCCTGGTTTTGCAGAAACAATTAAGACCCTCCTCTCTAAAGATGGAGTTGCAGCGGCGTTGGGGTGGAGACGAGGGGATGGAGGGAACAACATGCAGCCTTCATTCCGTCGGGTTACGCTGCTCCATGCACGTCCAGGATAACGGGAAGACAGTGAGACCTGGCATGCAGAAAACAACTGCAGCAGATGAAAGATTTTTGCCAAATTAAACGATGTAGATAGCTGCTCTTAGAGTGAATTTCAGATCACACATCTAGAAGTTAACAATGCTGACTATCCACTCACTCGGTTCTGTTTGTACCTTAAGAGCTTATGTTCATAAAGAACCCAGAGCGGTAAGTTCTGGTTCCCCCCACTGCATTGAGATGTTAAAACTGTTATTATTAGGAATGAAATCTAAAGTCCACCTGCAGCCTTCGCTTCACTAACAGTAACAGACAGGATCACAGGAGGCTGAGGGCCAACAGAACCGGGCCAGTGGCCATGTGGAGGAGGGAGCTGGTCAGGGCGGAGGAGGCGTCCTTCTGCACCATCATTCCGGTTCCTGTGAAATGGAGAGAGAGAGCAGCACGGCTCAGTGTGGGTCAGAGTGTTTTTCTGTGTCTGTGGGGCTGAATGGAGGAAAGAGTCTCAGCTCTTTGGTTTAAACTGAAGTATTCAGACTCACACAGATGGATCTACATACAGTCAACTGTTCTTAAGTTGTTGTTTTTGTTTTTTTTGTTTTTTGACTTGCCAAAGATACAACAGACAAAAATTAGTTAAAAGCTAAAAACTGGTACAAATAGCTGTCACAAGATAAAATTCTGCTGGATGATAAATTGTCCCAGATGTTATTGCGATACACGATAATATTGTTGTTTTGAGACCATTTTCAAGTAGCATAATGATTATGACAAAATAATGCAAGAACACATTCTCAAAGATCAATAAACTTTAAATTCTAATTAACATTTAACACAAACACTACAACAGAAATATCAAATAAAATGAATTATGATGTGTCTGAAAACAAAATTGTCCTTCGAAAAATGGGACAATTGAGAACAAAGCACCAGAGTGAAGACTTTTATCATTGAAATTTTGGACAGAAAGAGAGAAAAGAAAAAAATGATAAATCATCCAAATGGAAACTGTTGAGTTTGTTTTAATTTATCATGTGATTATTTGATTTATTGCTGTCCATTTCTGTTTTTTTACCATGTCCTGTCTGGTAATGTGGCTCTCAGAGTTGTTGTTTGAATGATAGTTAGATTTTCTTTCACAAGCAGAGTGTTACAGATGATATGTACTGTATATATATCTAAAAAAAAATTTATTTATTCAAATTTGCGTTTAGTTTATTTCAAACGTAAAGGACACAGATATGGTATAAAAAAGAAGAAGACAGCTGGGACAGACTGGTGACCTGTCCAGGGCCTCTCGCCCGAAATGTTGGCTGGAGATAGGCCAACCAGCGCCCCTGCTGACCCCACTAGGGTCAAGGGTGTTAGAAAATGGATGGATGGAAAAAAGGAGAAAAACGGGGAAAACAGTTTAAAGCAGAAAAAGAAGAGTGGGTGTTCATGGTAACTTCTTCTGCTTCCTCTAATTGTCTCATTTTACTTCTCAATAGTTGAAAGATGTCACTCAGGCTGTCACATCTTACCAGGATCCTGGGACACGATAACCTCATGGGACGGCCCGTCTCCGCCCTCGCCCCACGTCCGGATCTCCAGCAGCGTGTAGCCGTAGTCTTTAGTTAGCGGCAGAGTCACTGACGTCTTCGACTTGTCCAGGAACTTCATTACAGTCTGGTCTTCGTGTCTGTACAGAATCTGAAAAATAGCAACGCAAGCAGCTCTTAAAAAAACCAAAACAGGCAACATTAGGTTTCATAGGGAAACGGCGAGGCAGGATCTTCAACATGAATGCGTCTGTAAAGTCTCCTGAAATAAAGATTTACTTTCGCTACAGGGACAGGAGAGCATTTTGGAAACAGAAGATTTGCATAAAACTAAAACGAACCAAAATGGAAGAAATTCCTTTGTCCTGTTGTTGTTTTGAGCTGCAGCTGAGGTCAGTGCTGACCAGTTAGACTTCCTGTGTTCAGAGAACTGACCTTATAGCCCAACACGGCTGACTCGTTGTGCATCGCCGTCACATGACTCCACTTCAGCGTTACTTCAGAGCCTTTGGTTTCAGTTGACACGTTGCCCGGAGGACGATTGGGAGCTGAAATTGAAGCACAGGCGTTAAAAATATTGTATATAAAATACTAAAATGAACTAAGGCAGGTTTGGAAAATGGCAGAAAGGATCCAGTTTTCTGATAGGAGTCGACAAAGTTAAGAAAATTTACATGTTGGGCTGTATTTGCTCAGAGATTCAAATTCAGAGTAATATACAGTATATACTGTATGTATATATATATATATATATATCATATACACATAAGGTATTATATATATACAGCTAAGGTATAGAAAGTCTGCCCTGACTAGAGGTGACCAGGAAACATCCAGACTGTCATCACAATTAGCTTTACACTTCTATACAATTTTTGTTACTAATTGTAATTTATTTGTCTTTTCAATGCTCAAAGAAACATGCACAAAACAACGTTTTGTTTTTTTGTTGTCTTTTTTTTTGGCTGGCTTGGTTGGGATTGTTCTCTAGTTTCATTTTCAATAAAAAAATGTTTTCATTTTGTTGAAAAAGCAACCAAGAAGGGCTGAAACTGGTGCATTTTATTTCTGATTTTCTAAGTGTGTTGATGGGTGTATATGTGCAATAAGAATTGTGTGTTGTAATTTGTTTGTTTGGCTCTAATAAAAAAGATTTTGTTTTTTAAAACTGCAGGAAGCTGAAGTAGTAAAGCGAACAGAATCACTGTATGATGGACTTTGGTAAAGTCACTTTGTGAGAGCCTAAAAGAGCTCTCCAGGCCTGAGTGGTGTTGGGACTGGAACGCATGCGTTGCTATTGGAGAACTGCGGCCGTACGTGGTTTCCTGGTGGTGACGGCGGTGCGAGGCGACGGAGGCCCCGTGCCGGCGCTGTTGTACGCCAGAACGGCCACGTTGTACCGCGTGCTCGGTCGAAGGCCGGACACCCGGGCCGTCGGCTGCAGCCCGGCCGTCCTCACCCGGTCCGCGGCCGCCTCTCTCTCGTGCTGCCGCCAGTATCGGATCTGAGGACAAACACAGAACGCAGACACTTAGGTTTCCTCTGCCCCTTTGTTCGTAGTTAGGGTTTTCCAGTCTTTGCACTGCAAAAACACAAAATCTTATGCAGTAGTTTTGGTCTAGTTTCCAGTGCAAATATCTTAATACAGTTGAAATAATACAAAACTAACTCATAAGTAAGTTTCCAGTAAGATATAGGAGCTCATTTCAGTAAATAATGCCTTAATATTGATGAAAACGTTCTAGTTCCAATGGCAAATTATTTCACTAATAAGAATTTTTTTCAGTGTTTTAAGTTCAATAATCTGCTAATGGAACAAATACTTCATCAATATTAAGAAATTGTTTACTTTAAACAAGCTTCTATATCTTGCTGAAAAGTTACTTGTAAGTTAGTTTTGTCTTATTTAAAATGTACTAAGATATCTGCGCTAGATAATAGACCAAAAATGCTGGGTGAAATTTTGTGCTTTTGCAGTGCGCACGTAATGACCAGCTGAGGTTGACAAACAGGAAAATAAAAATTGATTGTCATAAATCTTATCAACCAGACCAGTAATCAGCTGCTGACGTCAGCACCTTTGCTTTGAACTGGACTGGAACCAAAAAAGCTGATAATGTGAGCCTGGATTATGGCAATGTGGAGTAATAAACAATCAGTCCACCTTTTACAATAGATCAAAGCAATCTATCTGCATAAGCAGCAATGAAAACTGTCTGAGAGAACAGATAGTGATTTATTATCCTGCTGGCTCTTTCATCAAACAACTTTCCTTTCATAGAAATTACACCAGATTACCAGAAACTGAAACGGTTCATACTAACAAATGCATATATTTGGTTACCAAATGCACCTCGGTTCTCTGACGCTGCCCTGACTGGGCAACTTGTTGACCATAAAACCCCCTTCAACTATTTGGTACAGGTTGCTCTGCTTTGGGGGCTGGTTTTCCCATGAAAACACACAGAAATGACCATGGCATTTGATTTGCAGCCACGTTAGTGCGAGTGAAGCTGCTTACCTCATATCCTCTTAGGATGCCATTGCTAAGCGGCTGGATGGGTTCCCATGACACCTGGATCTCAAAGGCTGACAGTGCTGTGGCGTTGATGCCTGAAGGTCTCACAGTTGGCTCTACGGAGGGGCGACAAACTTCATAAAGCAAACTAAATTATAATATACCAACTAACGTTCCACAGGGGTTACAACTTGACCCCACCAGTCTGACCAATTTACTACTAAAGCAGCTAAATCTGGTGTGGTTTCATGTATGCAGCTCTATGTTGATGACACAATTCTCTACTTGTGTCTTCCAACAACTTCAACTTAGTCTCAGTGCAATCCTTTTGAAATCTTCAGGTAAATACCTTTAAGACCAAAGTCCTGTGGTTTGGTAAAAACAAACAAAAAAAAATGCCATTTACAATCAACTATCCATACCCTTGATGGGATTTCTTTAAAAAAGGTTCCTGAATGTCTAAATCTGGGAGTCGGACTTGACTACACTCTGTGTTTTTTAATACATTGACAGTTTGCAGACAAAGATCAAATCAATCTGCAAACTTAATTTTGTTATCAGCTCCTAAAACTTTGTAACAGGCTTGTTGTCCTTTAAGTCTGCTGCAGGAAATCCAGAGACACTCTCATCTCCTCAGATAACAAGCGATAACTAGTTTATTGGGTTCTTTTATGTTTATATCGTCTAGTTGTGTCATTTTAAATGCTGCTCAATGTTATAACTCCTTCTCCGTCACCTTCCATTAGTCACAGTTAAAAAAGCAATTTCTTCTGGATAAGTAAAGGTCTTATTTTTATGTACAAACTGACACAACATGTAAATATTTCACGGTTGTGCCAAGGCTGTGGCTGCTCTCTAGTGGTGGAAGAGAACATTGCCCTTGGAGAAAATGTCAAACTATTTCAATGTGTAACGGGGAGGAGCAGGGGGGAGATTTTCCAGTTCGTCTTACAGTGGGGAGTTTCTGTGAGCATCTATGGCAGGGATGTAGAAAGTGTGGCCCGGGAGCCATTTGTGGTCCTTTGACAATACCTGTGTGAATGTTTCCCCCCCCCCCCCAAAATGATCTCACTGCATATATTTAGAGCCCAACTTCGAATGCATTTAATCGCACTTTAAATTAGATCTATTAATAATCTCAAATGATCAAACATTGCAAGAATCCACGAGAATATGATCAGTGAGAGTTCAAAGCTGAGCTGAAAGACTCGCCTTCCTCTGCGGAGTAGACGTCTGAGATCTGGCTGAACGGACCTTCACCTCTGCGGTTATACGCTTTGATCTTTACTTCGAAAGGAGTGTAAGGCGTCAGGCTTTCATTGTAGTAGACGTAGCGGGAGGACTCGACATGCGGGATTTGCACCTCCGACCACGGTGGCGTGTCTTTCTTCCTGAAGGCCAGGATGTAGCCAAAGCCGTCCCCGTTCTGGTACTCCCTGGCCATGGGCTGGACGATTCAGGGCAAAGCAAGAACAAGAAAGGCAAAGCGTCAGTGCGATAACAACGGAGTTGTTATTGTTTGCATTACTAGCCTGTCCATTAAATTCAAATGTTAGTCTCTTATTGTCGTTTTCTTTGTCCATCCTAGTGAGAAGGGAGGTGCTGTTTTGTAAATGGGACTGGCCACAACAAAGTCATGAACACATCTACTCAGGGTCGTTTGGAGTTATTTACAGATTCTGTACGTGTGGATTCAAAACTTTCCAATTATGTCAACTACATGGAAATCAAAAAAGAAGAAGTTGTTCTTTACTACCAATGTTTGTATGCATTAATAACATTTTGGCGCTATCTGTAATTTAGAAACACAATAAAAGAAAAAGAAAATCGAGTTACTTTGGTAGAAACAAATATCCTCTTCTGCACCATTAAATATAAAAGTTATCCACCATTTTCAGTCAATTGTATTTTTCTGTTGTATTTATTTGTAGATTAAATCATTTTTAATCAAATAAAAAATAGCAAGCTGTTGCCGTGAGAGCATAGCATTATAAGCAAGCAAAGTCGTAAAAAACAGAACAGTTCAGACCAACAGAGACTCGTTCAAAAGAATCGAATCTCTCACGAACGTCACGCCAATAATCTGAGCACGTATGACTTGGCTTCCTTCGATCATACAGTATTTCTGCCATCTTCAGTCTCTCTTTTGAGTGACCCGGTTTTAAGTCACTTATCCATTATTATTTTTAAACACAATCTTTTGGTAAGCTAAGTTTTGAGCTCACGTTACAGCAAGTAAATGGTGGTTTCCATGCAGTACCTCGCGGACCACGAGGGGGCGCCCGCGGACCGCAGTTTGAGAATGACCTGACCTAGATGTAAGCGGTCCAAGATCGATCTTCTGCACCGTTCTAAACGCGGCTGTCTCTACTTTCTGTTACAATCACTCTGTGCCAAACTGGCTCAAAACACATTTTAAAGACTCCATTAATTGTGTACCGGTAATTAGGCCTGTCACAATAACAAATTTTATTGGACAATAAATTGTCCCAGAAGTTATTGCGATAAATGATAATATTGTTGCTTTGGGACTATTTTTAAGCAATATAATGGTAAAGGCATAATAATGTAAGAACACATTCTCAAAGATGAATAAACTTTAAATTTTAATGAACATGTAACACTGGAACTGGATGACATTTTAAATATCCAAAATAAACCACAGAAAAACACAAATCAAATTTATTACGGAGACTTTTATCATCCAGTTTTTGGTAGAAAGAGAGAAACGATAAATTATGCAAATAAAAACGATTGAACTCATTTTAATTTATCATGCAATTAATTGATTTATTGTTTATTGTGACAAGCCTACGTGTAATCTTGCGTAATCTCTTCCTCTCAATACCAAAATCCTCGTCTGGTTCTTGGTTTGGTTCGTCTTGGAGACTGGAACCTTGACGACGCGTGGTTCCCCGAAACACCCCACCTGGTTTCATCATCATCATTGAACCACTGCCAAATATAATAGATATGCCACACCAGAACCATCTGGCCTACTGCAAACCCACACAAAGTGGCGCAGACTATCCTTTTTAAAGCACTAGAACTTTACCAAATTAATTATGGAAAGAAATACCCCAATAAACAATTTGCCACCTCCTCCATTGTCTGTGAGCAACTGATGACAGCAGGGGGCAGCATCCTTGCGCAGGAACTCAATGTCATCAGGTATTCAGTTGTAGCATAGCTTAATGACATTGTTAAATGTTGAGTGATTAAACATGGGTGGACAACAGTAGAGAAAAGAAAAGGCGTTTGAGACTAAAGTTTTTGTGCAATGAGACGTTCTGATTAGGTGAGAGGAAATAAAAGTTGTGAATGGACAAAACTTATGGAGCGCTTTTCCTGTCAAAACAAGGCACTTGACCCCTGTTTACGCAGCAATACACAGATTGGTAGGCAATTTGGAGATAAAGTGAATTGGAGCACATTGACATGGCGGGATTAAGGCGGATCACTGAACCTACAACCTTCTGATTACAAGACAACTACTCTGCCCACTAATCACTTTTTGGTTAATGCCAGATTCAATCTGGGGACTGAGGTGCTAAAGATGAAGAATTTCACATGAAAGATGAAAAACAAAATCTATGTATTAATTTTTCTACTAAGACACACGGACTATAAAGAGCGAGGCTCTTTATAGTCGGTGTGTATAGATCCTCCTCTGAATCAATACATTCTATGAGTACAGAACTAAATAACAGAAAGTCTGTCCTGTATGGAAATATTGGTCTTTTTTTCTCCAGTAGAGTGTGAGGAGTAGCTGCGTCTGGAAATGTGTGGTTGGACGAATCGCAGCGTAAAAGCCAAAACATAACAGTTTCCACTAAATCGTGGTCAAAATTGTTTGATATCATTACAATCCAAATTGTATTCATATGATTATTGATTAAGTCACTTGTGAAATTAACAGGAATTGTAAAACCATTGTGTGAAACGTTGCTATTAATGTGACAAGTTGTAGTTACACAGCCTTTCTTTGCGCCTGTGTTACCCTGTAAGGTCTACCCCATTCTCTCAAATATTATCGGTAAATTCTCAATGGAAGGGGGAAAATTAAATAAAATGTGGTTTTGTTGCAGAGCAGCACTCTACTGTGAATGTCACATGAATAATAAGACAGTGTGTAGTCATGGACAACACAAAAGCTGAAGACCAGCTACTCACCGTCCAGGTAATAATCAGTTCATTGCGGTTTCCTCCCCCTCCACCGAGTCCACTTGGGGCCACCGTAGGTGCTGTGATCCAAACATGGAAACATAGAACACAAGGTGTGAAACCTCTAGGTTAGCCGTTAGCTTAAAAAGTACAATCTGCCTGGAAAATAGTTAAAGCATTTAAGGGAGAAGTAGCCCTGGAAACAAAATATTTCCTAACATTTGCAGAAGTTAAGAACTGTACAGTTCTGGTCGTCAGAGGTCCGGTAATTTATTTCCTCACTAGCTCTGGGTGAGCAACTCCAGCCTCGGCATCTCTAATATGTTGGCTTTCTATGGTTTTAAAACCCTAAAACACAAACACAACTCTTGAGTCTCTACTCAAACGTTAATGTATCATAATTATTTGTTAAGTTCAATAATTTTTCAACGGTTTGGCTAGGCCGCTCTAGAGAATTTCACTTACAGCAAAAATGACTCTGCGTTGAAACGGTTGCCAGGGCGCCGGTGTGAGACTGGGGTCTCTTTTTGGGACGTTACCTGCTTGCTTTGTGCGGATGACGTGGGACGGCATGCTGGGCTCCCCGCTGCCCAGAATGTTGCTGGCGATGACCTGGAATTCATAATCCATCCAGGGAATCAATCCGGTCACCCGCGCCGACTCTGCATTCCCCTCGATGTTCGCTGGTTCTGGTGTGAACATTAAAGAGTTTATTTCTATGGGCTTTACGGCGTATTTCGAACGACGAGGTGGAACACAGAAAGAAACGTGTCAAGATTTTGTTGTTTTAAAGAACAGTGGGTTACATTTGGACTCTCTTTAAATAACCACAAACAACAGCAAAGAACGTAGCTGTACAGCACATCGCTTTTACATTTCTCACCCTGCCTGAATAGCAGATGTATGGCTGGGACGGCCCATCATATAATTTGCGATACCAATTTAAAAAAATCATACATTTTATCGCGATGTACTGATGACACAAAGGCTAAAAATCAAAACACAGTCAGTCAGTCGTTACTTCACTGGAAATGTCCGGGACAGATGGAGGAAATGAAAATGAACATACTGTAGTTTCAGGGGCCTCATGCATAGAAGAGTGCGCAGTTTTCACACTAAAACTTGGCGTACGGAAAAATTTAGAGCGCAGCTGCTGGTCCGCCCTGTCGCCGCCATAAATACATACGTAAATTAGTATAAATACCCGGAAGTCTGCCACCAGGTGAAGCAATAACCATGGCAACGTCCTAGTTTGAAGCAGTATAAGTATTTCTAATAATAATTATTATATATTTTATTTGAAAGGTGCTTTGAGGACACATAATGTTACGTCATAAAAATAAAAATACATTTAAAAAAAGATCATTTTTAAATAAAAAATAAGGAGATCGTGCAAATGCCTGTTAGAACAGCAGCGCGTTCAGCCGGGATTTAAAGACAGACAGCGAGTCAGAGAGTCATTGAGTGGGAATGTGGGCGATTATTCTAAATACTAGAATCATGTGCATGAGTTGGACATTTACAGAATAGAGATGCTTCATGTCCATAAGGCGCATTCAGAAAGCGGGCAGCTCAACTGAAGGGTGACTGCAGCTGGACCGGTACCGGTACCGCACGGCTCCTTCTTTAAGTTTTGCTCAGAGCTCCAGGATGATCAGTCTGGATTAATCTAAACGCTCATAAATCATCAACTACATTTACCAGCAGGTCAATATGACCTCTGATCAAACGCTCCCTCTGAATCCTGCCATTGGCGATGTTCTCCATCAGAGCCAAAGCGCCACAATTACGCGGCTCACCTTTGCGCAGCTACACGTGTGATTGCATACACACCTTGATCACCTTAAAAATAATCAAACCTGTTGATTATTTTTAGTCAGCAGGTTTGAGTTAATCTGCTGATCCAGCTTTAGTGAGAATGAAATGACCCCATAGATGCATTTCATGCGCTGCGGCGCAAGGACCAATGCGTTACATCTTTATGAGACAAAAACTGAGGAATAGTACTATTTACATTCGAGGGAGGTTTTCACATACTTTTATTTTTATTTTCTTCATTTTGTCTGCGTGTTAGCTTATTGTCTGAGGATAAATGCGGTTCAGTTTCATCGTTTAGGTTTAAACAATAACATATTAAAACCATGAAAAACATCGGGTTTGATGCTTCTTGGTCTAAATAACTGAAAGTCGTCAGATTTCAGTGGATTTCGGTGAGTTTTGACGCTTTGCAGTTTGATATTGTCCACAGAAAAGGTTTGCGTGGCAGCCGCACATTTTCACGCCAGCAAAAAAGTGTGCATATATTTCCGCAAACTTTGACACAAAGTTCATTTTTATATATGCCGACTTGTGGGCAAAATATGGCGCCGCACATTTTTTTTGTGCGCACGCACGCTTTATGCATGAGGCCCCAGATCACTAGGAAGTCCGCTCAAGTTTTTACTGTTTGCAGGTTGTTGTTTTTTTTTATGTGACATATTTTTTGAGCATTTTAAAAGGAACATATCCTTTTAGAAACATTAATCAAAATTCTTAGTTTTGCACATCATGTTTGCGTTTTACAAAAAAATAAAACATGGAGGGAGAAACACTTTTTAACATCTTGTAAAACAAATGTTTTGTTATTGTTTAAACGTAAACAATGGTTTGCTTAATTTGTGTGTTTAAGTCTTTAATTTCTATTTGGTAGGACAGGCTGGTTTTTTTGTTAGCCCAATTGGTTTCGTTTTCTACCTCTGTGCCATCGCATTTGACTAAAAGGTCAATGTGTTAAGTGTTGTGACACTTTCTACGTTCATGTCTTTAAATGAAATGACGTGGCTTATTACTTGTTACCCTGTCACTTCCACTCTATTGTGCGAAGTAATAATTTGCACACTGGAATGGTATTTTACTAAACGTTCGGCACTTGATGATCTCGCTATTCACACTGTAGATGTTCAAGGGTAATTGTCAACTAGATTTTGGAAGCTAAAACTTTACATTTTGTTCATATATACTATAGTTTGCAGAACTAAAGTCCCTTGGCGCTACATTGTAGCTGCTAATAATGGAGTGGAGAGGTTCTATTGAATGTGAGAGGACGATAAATTACTCAACAAACGTCTGGAAAATTTGTCTCTCTCACTTTCTGGCTCAAAAAGTGATTTTGCACATGACAACATTTTGCCCCTTGGACCAAACACCACGTCATCACACACCTGTCATCATCTTCCTCCACTCTGACGAGAGAGACGATCGACCCATTATGACGTATCTGCCGATGGGACTGTGGTTGTCATAGCCACGGCTCCACTTGAGTTCCACCGACGTCTCGGCCACGTTCTTCACCAGCAGACCACCGGGTGGTCCTGGGGGTCCTGGGCACCAAAACAGCACATTGTGTCCACAGTATTCACATGAATCAGTCGGAAGCTGGGCTTTGACTCCACGCCTCAAATCAAATCAACATGGTTAGCAATTTGTCTCTGCAACTGCAGAAATTCAGCAGCAGATGCAAAAAAAAAAAAAAAAATCTTGTATCACATAAATGTAAGTAAATTATCTTACAGCAGTCGACATGTAGAGCTGCTAAAGCTGTATGGCTGTGAGTTTAGTGTTTAAACTGCAAACATAAATATGCTAAAACAATAGAGATGAGCCGATAAGCCGCATGATAAATTAAAATGAGCCTGATTATTTCCATTCTGATCATTAATATTTTCCTGACAGCAGATAAATGATCTGTTTTATTTGTGGATTTGGGGATTTTGTTTGTTTTATTTTGGATATTTAAAATGTCTTCCAGTTCCAGTGAGGAGTGTTCTTTACAACATGGACGTGTGTTGATCTTTGAGAGGGTGAACTTGCATTATTACGCCATTATCAACATGTTACTTTGAAACTGTCTCATTTCCCAACACTTTCAACATCATTAAACATTCCAACTCTGTTCAGTACCAGCTAAACAGATCGATATCAGTGGGACTTTGAATGATTTAATAAAATATATATATATATATGAAAGTGTTGGGAAATGAGACAGTTTCAAAGTAATATGTTGATAATGGCATAAAAATGCAAGTTATATAGCATAACATCCTGAACATTCTCTCCCATTTTCTAAAAAAGAAGCAGGTGTCAGAAGCTCTGATGTTACTCACCTCGCACAACCAGTTTAGCAGAAGAAGAAGCGCTGTCCACCACAGTCTGAGCTGTGCAGGTAAATATTCCGGCCTGACTCAGCTGAGCGTTTACAATCAGCAGGTCGCCGATGTTTTCCTTCTGAAAGGACAGAGGGACAGACGGAGTACAAAGGGAATTAGGTTCTGCTCTGCCGACGGAAAACAATCTGCGAAGTCACTAGCGGCGTTTCCATTAAATGTATAATTGCGCAAAGAGGAATTACAAAAATAAATTCGCTTAATGGAAACACGGCAATTTCGGAAAAAACAACACCTCGTTTTTTCTTTTTCTATCGAATTTGGTTTTTTGCGCCAGAATGAGGTGGTTTTTCATCTGTATCGCGTCACACGAGTCAACATCCCGACGGTTGCTACAGGCGGACGAGACGAAGAAAAAGACAGGAAGCAGCTGGAGCACGGATGATATGTTTTTAACGACTTATAGCTTGAACAAGTTTGTTCACGTGTGATTGTCACTGCGCAACTCCGCAGTTACAAAATCTCGGAGGGCGCCAGAGGGCAGGAAGGGGGCGATTCGACATTAGCGGAATATATCAGAAATGTTTCGCGCCCATATGTAGCGGGAAATGTAGCTACTGGTGCACTTAGAGCATCTGCCTTTAAGAGTACATTAAAAATATTTCAGTACAAATGAATGAAATAAGAAACTAATCAGATGTAGCATCTCCTGTGAAGGTTCCTTGCTGTAAAGTCACCAAGCATTCTATTTTAGTCACATGCAGCTGAATCCTTTGTGTGATGTATAGTGTAATTTTATTCTTATTCATAGAAGGGATATACTTGAAACTAGAAAATTTCGGAAGAAATTTAGCCGGGGCCTGCCAAGGCGCGCCCGTGGGGTTCGGGCCCGGCGTCGTCACGCCACAAATCGGCGTCGACGCCAAAGAACGCCGCAACGTGACCAGTGGCACGCGGAGAACCGCAAGAACGTTAAGCGAGGCGGACGTGCACCATTCGGTACGATTTAAAATGTTGTCAAGGCTTTTATTTTGGAAGTTTCAGTATGCTTCATTTCAAAGGGCCAAACTAATCCCATGCGTAATAGTCCTTGGGTTAAAATAGTTATATAATGCTGAAAACAGCAATTACATGATGTAAAAATATTCAAGGCTTTTATTTTGAAATTATTATTATGCTCCATTTCAAAGTTCCAAACTAATCCCATGTGTAACAGTGCTTTGGATGAAAAAGTCATATACGGCCAAAAAGAGCAATTACATGATGTAAAAATATTCAAGGCTTTTATTTTGAAATTTTCAGTATGCTTCATTTCAGAGGGCCAAACTATTCCATTGTGTAACAGTGCTTTGGATAAAAAAGTCACATAAAGCCAAAAACCGCAATTACATGATGTAAAAATATTCAAGGCTTTTATTTTGAAATTATTATTATGCTCCATTTTAAAGTTCCGAACGAATCCCATGTGTAACAGTGCTTTGGATGAAAAAGTCATACAAAGCCAAAAAGAGCAATGACCTGATGTAAAAATATTCAAGGCTTTTATTTTGAAATTATTATTATGCTTAATTTTAAAGTTCCGAACTAATCACATGTGTAACAGTGCTTTGGATGAAAAAGTCATACAAAGCCAAAAACAGCAATTGCATGATGTAAAAATATTCAAGGCTTTTATTTTGAAATTATTATTATGCTCCATTTTAAAGTTCCGAACTAATACCACGTGTAACATTGCTTTGGATGAAAAAGTCACATAAAGCCAAAAACAGCAATTACCTGATGTAACAACATTCAAGGCTTTTATTTTGAAATTATTATTATGCTCCATTTTAAAGTTCCGAACTAATCCCATGTGTAACATTGCTTTGGATGAAAAAGTCATATACGGCCAAAAAGAGCAATTACATGATGTAAAAATATTCAAGGCTTTTATTTTGAAATTATTATTATGCTCCATTTTAAAGTTCCAAAGTAATCCCATGTGTAACAGTGCTTTGGATGGAAAAGTCAAATAAAGCCAAAAAGAGCAATTACGTCATGTAAAAATATTCAGGGCTTTTATTTTGAAATTTTCAATATGCTTAATTTTAAAGTTCCAAACTAATCCCATGTGTAACAGTTACTGAGTTAAATCAGTTATATACAGCCCATAGCAGCAGGTAGTTCTAAAGGCCAGTTCTCAGTCCTGATCTGTTTCAACTGAGGATAGATAGAACTACAGCGATGCGTATTTGTAGTCCAAACCAGCAGCCAATAGCCTCTTGAGTTCCGTTGCTATGGCAAATAATGGTCTCAGCAGGTGTGAGCTCTGAGCTCTCAAACACACAATAGACCCTTTTCACAGTGACGTCAGACAATGGCCGCCATAACTCAAAACTGGGTATCTTTACTTCCGGTGTGATTTTGCCTTGGGAACCAAGCTGAAAACTTCCCGCATTCTCATAATCTTAAGGATATAATAAAAGGTAAGTTTAATAATAACAGCATTTAAGTGTTAGATAGCTGTTACTAATCATTGTAAATTCACCATTCTCTATCTGTGTATAAAATAAACAGCCTCCGATCGGAGAGTAAACCAGCTAGCAGCAGCTTTAGCCACAGTTAGGAAAGATATACACCGCCGCCTGTCAGCGCTGTAACGTTAGAGGTTCACTCTCTGTATTTTATAAAACGGTGTTTACGTGTTAGATAACCGTTATCAGTCATTGTCAATTTACCATTCTCCAACTGTATTCAAAGGAACCAGCTTCCGATCATGAGTAAACCAGCTAGCAGCAGCTTTAGCCACAGTTAGGAAACATATACACCGCCGCCTGTCAGCGCTGTAACGTTAGAGGTTCACTCTCTGTATTTTATAAAACGGTGTTTACGTGTTAGATAACCGTTATCAGTCATTGTCAATTTACCATTCTCCAACTGTATTCAAAGGAACCTGCTTCCGATCATGAGTAAACCAGCTAGCAGCAGCTTTAGCCACAGTTAGGAAACATATACACCGCCGCCTGTCAGTGATGTAACGTTTAGAGGTTCATTTACCGGTGAATCATTATTTTTTATAAGTTTAGAAAAAACAAGACAAAAGCCACAAATAACAGTTGGGCTTGACGATATTTCTGTTTTTCCAGCAACAAAATGCGCATCTCCATGCACTGTTCATGTTTCTGTCACTGCTAACTGTCACAGAGTCTCTCCCAAAGACGCAAAGAAGGAATAAAAATAAATACACAAGAAAATATTAATGTGCAATGATTTGGATAAATAACTTTAATCTGATTACTGGATTTGAAATACGAACTCGTTAGATTATTCGTTACCGAAAAAGTGGTCCGATTAAAGGCATTACAAAGCAGCGGCGGCACCGGACATCTCTGCTTATAACAAACAAATCCCTATTTTATGGGATGAGTGGCAACTCCAGTCTATAATTTAATAATCTGATCAAGATTAGAGCCTAAAACGTTATAGTTCAAAAACAGTAAAAAGTTCTGGTTAAGGAACAGTTATGTCACGTAGTTAGCTAGCTAACAAAATTCACTAATGCTAAGCTAACGGTTACGCAAAACAAAAATACCTACCTTCATAGTCAAACAGGTATTGTTCGGTGAAGAATTTGTAGCCTTTGTCTAATTTAGATTTTTTTGTCAGAGAGAACTGGTTTGCAAATCGTGATATATCTTCAAATCTTATTTTAGGCAAATGTTTTAGAGACTGTGTAAACTCCATGCTCCGGTGATCTGTCTGATCAACATATGCTGTCAGATTTATACCTCTCTCTCTCTCTCTCTCTCTCTCTCTCTGACATATATATATATATATATGAAATAGACAACTTTATCATTACTTACTATGTACACCGGAACTAAGGATACACAGCTTCGAGCCAAAACGGAAGTTGTGTGACGTCATGTGAAAAGGGTCTATTGTGTGTTTGAGCAAACACGTTTTACTGACAAAAAAGCATTGGAAACAAATCCTTCTTGTTCGGGAACCGTAATACATATTCGAAAAGCGTTTTAAGTGTATGACAGTTCAATGTGTCTTCTGCGATAGTCCCGAGATTCATATCTGTACCTCACTCAGAGCATTTACAGTGATGAGAGAAAGAAATGTTGTGCCCAGATCTGAACCTAGATGGGCTGTCACTCTAATTTGAGCAAAAATGAGAAACTTTGGGTCGCTTAGAGGCAAATTGTGGACAAACCGTAACTGGTATCGACGAGCCGTCTTCACTTTCGAAGAGATCACAGACGTATCTACAAAATGAAATTTGAATGGCATTTCTAGGTGAATTTGTGACGACACAGCAAATCCTTAAAAATAGGGTATTTCTAGGATTTTTCCCATTGACTTATAATGGGGTTTTTTTCGTAGTTTTTTGCGAATTATGTCGCCACGTTAAGCCCAAATCCCACCAAAAGTAATAGCTGGAATGGCGTGAATTTTCTGCACGTTTTGATACCTCATTTGTAGGTGTGCACCCAGCAGTATGAGCCGCATTAACGGTTACGGAAGAAAAATAAAGAATAAAGAAACACTTTCTCCGACAATAGTAATAGGTTCCTGCCATTGCTTTGCATGGCAGGCCCCAAATAGAACAGTAATGAAAGCGCTGACTGTGCTGTGAATTCCAGGTGTGGTGTAACAGAAATCAGCAGCAGAGTGCTAACATAGAATATGTTTTCTTCGCAATTTCTCTACCTTGTCACCTTCAATTATGACCATAGCTAAGCCTGTCGGATAAGCAATTAATTAATTACATAATTAATTAAAATGAGCTCAATATTTTTCATTCTGATGATTCATATCTTTTGAAGGGGAATTTGGTTTACAGAGACTTCGTAATCCGTTTCATTTATGGTTTCAGTTGTGTGTAGCTTTCCTTTCCTTTATTTTTTAAATTGCGTTTGGTTGCTTTATTTTGGATATTTAATAAAATGTCTTCCAGTTCCAGTGTGAAGTGTTCTTAACAAAATTCATGTTTATTCGTGTTTACGGGGACACACTTGAATTATTATGTCATTACAAATATATTTCTTGAAAATTGCCTGAAAAAAATAATATTATCGTTTATCACAATAATTTCTAGGGCAATTTATCATCCAGTAGAATGTATCGCGACAGGCTGAGGGGTACTTGGATTATTATGCCGTTATCGTCATATTAGTTGAAAATGGGGTCAAAATGACAATATTGTTATGAATTACAATAATTTTTGGGACAATTATCGTCCGAGAAAGTCTGTTGTCTTGAAAGGCCTAATCATGACAAATGGATCATAAAAGAATGAGGATCCCACAGCAGACTGAAACGTCCTTCTACAATCAGGACTTCAGGCTGTGCCACAGAGATGAGGTTATGAGGCTCTGGGTCACGGCGCTCACCGCCTCCACCCGCTGGAACGGCCCAGCCGAGTTCTCCAGGTCCAGCGGAACCCCGTTGAGGGCCCAGGTGAAGGTCAAGTCCATGGTGGGGTCATGGGAGGCGTGGCACTGCAGCGTCACGTTCTCCCCCTGGTTGATGTCAGCGTTGGAGGGAGCCAGTGTGATTTTGGTGGCATCTGCAAGTTAAATACATGTCTGTAAATGTTAAGAGATAATATTGAGCTGGGCTAGCAAAGTGCAAGAGGTAGAGATTCTCTCTTTAGGGATCTTTAGTTATCTTCTCGTTCCTGAGAGCAAAAGCTGGGACAGACGGCAATACAGTAAGAAGAGTGGCATAGAAACAACTATTGAACCAAACCTGGTTGGCATTTTAATCTGCAAAATAATTTTAAAAAATCTAGGTATATGTAAATGACGGAGCTTTACACAGATGGTTCCTAAAGTTTCCAATTTGTTGCAAATATATTCCATGCAAACTAGGACCAGGCCTTGATTTTCAGACAGTCATCAACACAGTATGCCAATTATCAGCAGTTGCTAATGTTTACATTGAACAAGTCCTGTGTTAGCTGTAAAGTCACTCAGAAGGGAGGAGGCCATTATTCAAAATGAAACAGAAAAACAAGCCAGATTAGAGATTGAATAAATGCACTTAGGGAAAAAGCTACAGCATTTTTTGAGGCGACGTTTGTGGTCGGATGAAGCTAATGTTCAAAAGTTTGGTCAACATTTAGTCACAGATCACAAATAAGTTGTCATGATCTGTTGATTACAGCAACAAAGTGTTTTTCTTACACAACAGGTAGCATCTGATTAGCATCTCAAAAGCTCACATAGTAGCTGAACTACAGTCCTAGATATAGCAGCAGAGTTCAAACCATCTCTTCCATTCCATCAATGATAATGGGCAACATTAGATCTGCAGCAAACAAATTGGATGAACTTCAAGTTGGCAACAGGGACCCAGCCAGAGTGCAGAGTGTTCGGTTTCACTGAGACGTGAAGCCACAGTTTACCTCTGACAGACAGGTGTCCGGTGCTGTTGGCTTTGCCCAGGTAGTTCTCAGCAAAGCAGGTGTATTTTCCTTCATCTGCCCGGCTGATGTTGTAGATCCACAGCGTGCCATCTGGAGTTACTGTGATTCTGGGAGGAGACAAACGCAAAGCGTAAAACAAAAACAAAAAGCCGGCTAGCCAGAGCTCTGCTAACAGATATAAGCACAGTTTTCTGTCTTATTTTCATATCATCTATTTATCGGTAAAAAAAAAAAAAAAGAATTTCCTTTTTAATTTATTATGAAATTTCAATGTCTGACAATATGTAGATTTTTTCAAATCTGACTCGATTTAGCATAAGATCAAATTCTTTTCTGATGATTAGCAGAGTATGGCAGTGTGAGCAGGAAAATGGTTGTGCCCTGTAATATACAGTACAACTTTTTATATAATACTCCGCTGAAGGCACCAAAGTTTGCCTTCAGCATTATGACTTTGTGAGACGTTGTTGTGGAATGTCGAAGGAAAAAAAAAAAAATCAAATCCCAGAAATGTTTGTCTTTCTTCTGCCTGGGAGCAACAATGTATGTTTTCCTGTTTCTGCTACAGTCTGGTACCTGCTACTGTTGGTCAGAAGCTCCGTCCCACGGCTCCAGAACAGGATGGGCTTTGGTGCCGCACGAGGGCGACACTCGATCACCACCTGGCCGCCTCTGGCCGCCGGCATCAGCTTCCTCACCGGATTCAGCCTGAAATCCGGAGCCTGTACTGGAACAGGGACACGGCATGCAGGAAGTCAGAATGCAGCGTCATTCAGTGTGTAAACACATTTTATTTATGCAACTCCTTTCCCAGATAAAAAAAAAAAAGAAAAAAAGATGATTCACAGTAAGTTATAAAATTATATAAAACAGTGGTGCACAAAAAGTATTAGGAGCAAATGAAAAAGAGAAAAGGTAACAGAAGTGGGTTTAATGTTGTAAGGCTAAAATTACTTCAATGACAAGATACAAAACGAAACTCCAGAGTAACAAACGAATGGACAAGAGCATTACCCCATTTTACTGATTGGGTGTTTCTGACTGGCATAAAATCCTTAAAAAATTCCACACTGCGGTTAAAAATGTCTCTGACTGCGCTGCCTCTCTTACCTTGGACCCTCAGCTCAGCAGATGAATAAATAGTGCCGTGTTTGTTCTCAGCCACACACTGGTACATCCCTGAATCCTCCAGGGCCAGGTTGATGATTTTCAGATGCGCTCCGTTCACCATCACCCGATCCTTTTTCACGACAGGAAGCATGAACCAAATAACGTGAGGGAAAGAGTGAAGTAATTGTCAGTACTGTCTTCAACTGAACTGCAAAGCGACTAAGCAAGAGCTAATTTAGTTATGGATAAAAACCAAGAAGCTCACAGCTGTTCTGCCAGAGCAGCGGTAGTCCTGATCAATCCATCCTAAATGTAGCTGTAAATTATTTAAAACTAGAATTTCACCAGGGAAGTATGACGTAAAATCAGGACTTTCTGAGCTCAGAAACAAAATATCTAAAACAGGATATCGAAAGGAGCAGAAATGATCAACAGAGGTTCTGTTGTGTTACCTGTGTGGTGAGAAACAATCCGTTGCGTATCCAGCGGACAGCGGGTCGAGGTTTTCCAGCAGCTAAGCAGCTCCAGTGAAGTTCTGAGCTGATCTCCACCTCCGAGTCGCTCATCACCTGCAACCACTCCGGCTGAGCTGCAGGAATGGAGCCAGAAAGAGAGAGAGGGAGAAAGAGCGAGGCTGGTCAAACAGAGACAAGACACCCCAGATGAATGGCATATTTCACTACAATCTTCTATGCGTGGTACCTTGAACAATGATGCGTCCCTGGAATGTGTCACGTCCTTCTGAGTTATAGGCTTCACACTCATAAATTCCCTCATCGTCAAAAGAGAGTTCAGGTAGGGTGAGGGTGTGACTCTGTGTAGAGGAGCCTGCTTTGGACGGCATTAAACCATCAACCTTCCTCCACCGAAGCTTTGGGACTGGACTGAAAAATACAAAAGAATTTAGACATACTTACAGTCAGAAAACCAACAAATCAGTGAGTCATGTATGACTGCTCAGTCACTGAAGCGATGGCAAGTGAGTCTGGATTAAAACACAGGTTTTAATGAATGTCTGAAGCTTATCCAGGAACTTTATGAAGTTGTGAAGCTACTGAACTCACAAGCCAAAGTGGTGGGTTTTTAATTTGAATTGAATGATAGCGTTTCATTTCTACGGTTAAGCTGCAGGGGGCATCATTACGCCCGACTGGCAGCTGGATTGCTACAAATTCCATAATCAAGACAAGGCCAGTTTATTTATAGAGCAACATTCATGTTAAAACCCAGGCAAAGAGCTTCACAGGACATCAAAGGAAAGACAACAAGAAAACAACATTGATCTGTGGGAAAAGAGTGCAGTAAAACTTCTAAACATCACGTACAATGGTCAAAACACCAATAATAAAGAAAACTTTGTGTCCAAATTGAGTCTTTACCCTTGTGCTTAAAAAAGGCAAACATTTCATCGTTCGGAATCTGTGATCAAAATGTTTTTAGTCGCGATTTAAAGGAACCAGCAGTTTCTGCATAACTCAGATTTTTCAGTGACGATGTTCCGACGGCGCCTCTCCTTATTTAGGTCTGAACATGCTGAGTCAGCAGGTCTCTGATACGACAGATCCTACTGCACAGATTTACTTTCACAAGAGGAGAATTACTCCTTGTGAACGAAGTCATTCTCTATATATGAATTTGTTTCTAAATAAAATTATATTTTTTTAATAAAACAATACATATTTATATAAACAGAGGTCCTATGTGTTGCATATATGTCGTTCTATATATGAGAAATTTAGCTAAAACCCATTTTACCACATTTTTCATAAGACGCTGCTGTCTGATTTCATTTTATTTTACCACTGCTGCAATAATCGGAGCAACCTTAAATAAAAACAAGCTCCAGTTTTATTGTTTTTAAGTTAAATGTTTAATGTGTTAAAGACCATCTGAGTGCTTACTTTCAATCTCCTTTATAATTTAGAAATTTATAAAGTATTTTTATGTTATCATATTTATTTATTTCCCTTCTTTCATAATTTAAATTTATTAGTGTAATTACCAAAAAAGTTCCTTCCTTATCATTTTAGTGACTTGCACTAAATGACATAGTATATAAACCACTATAGTGTTGACATATAACTTTACAGAAATTTTGAGAATAAATGTATTTTCATTTTAATAATATACAAAGTATATATATAAATTCCTGTTCCATGTACTGTGTGCAAATTAGGCTTCCTAAAAAAAGAGAATTATATTGTACTGAATAAGTCGTGTATTTTTACAGATTCTTTGCTTTTATCCACCCTCTGATCAAGTTCTGTTTTGCTCTAAAAATAAAGTTAGAGGTGAGTTGAGTTAAAAATCTCTCCATTAAGGTTTTTCTAGAATATTCTCTAATTTCTTGTTGAAAACGTACTTTCCGTTCGCAAAGCATTCCAACTGGGCGGTGTGTCCAGCAAGGGCGTAAGTCTCCGCTGGGAAGCGCAGTCTGATGCTTGGTGCTGACCTCCTGGGATTGGCTGAAAAAGAAAAGAAAAACAGATCATTTAATGGTGCAGAATTAATTGGGGTTTTGACATCGAAAAATGATCAAAATTCTGATCTAATTACATGAATAATAAAGTTCTTTAAAATCACTATAAATATGGACAGACATGAAACATCAGTCACAATAAAAGCTCTGGAGGATTTGAAGAGTCATAAATGTTCTTTATACTGAAACTTTCTCAAAACTGAGACAGAAATGTTCTGCTCTCTGATTTCTCAGAACCAAACTTCCAGGCCCCACTTTGGACACCAATTCGTTGGTAGTGGAAAAGTGGCAAATATCAAAACTTCATCATCAAATTGGACTCAAAATTAAAGTTTTATGTCATTCAAAAATCTTTCATACCAAGTGGGGCGTATTTATACTGAATCCTTTCTTATTGTTTGCGTGTGGAATTTTCAACCAATCCAGTCTGTTCACTGATGTTGTAAGTTACCCTGGACTCTTAATGCAACTTTTGTAAAATTTCAACAGCTGTAAAATACACACACACGCCCAGACACACACCTGATGCGTACATTCTGATAAAAATGCATGCTTGAATCCTAAAACTGAAAAACAACCAACATAATTATTCCACCACAGTAGCAGAAAGACATCCGGTGATCTTACCATCTGGCATTACAGTGAGCAGGCTGCCCTTGCTAAAAGTGCTTTTGGTGCTGATGTCCATATTGATGGTAGTAAAGCAGAAGTAGTTCCCAGTGTCATTTAACTCTGCTTTGGCCAAGTGCAGGTTCCCAGTGACCTGCGACACAAACCAGCGTCCGTCGTCCTTTCTGATGAAGTTGGGAAACTCGTTGAAGTACCAGCGATAGGACAGAGCTGCAGAGGACAAAGAGGCGATACACGGTGAAAGATATCGCAATCAGGAATTACACTGATCCCTTATGTGGGTTTATGGTTACAGAGAGTTGCATGTTAAGGGCATTTCAGCTGTTATTTGCTCTTATTCCAAAGAATTTGAAGGTTTTTACCCAACAGCTTTAACCTACAACTCACTTTTCAGACACATACATCTAATTTACTCTGTTATGGTTCCAATGAAAAGAACTTCAAAATGTATTTTTATGTTAGAACTTAAAAACGTGACTTCGTACTAGTACAGCTGCTTTCTGATGACTTGCAAAGGTCAAAGGGTACTTTTGCAGATGGTGATTTACGTCACACATATATACAGTATATAGGTAATAAGACATATGCAAGTGTCAGGGTTGTCATGGTGATATCACAGGTTTGCATTTCCACTAAAAAAGTAAAAAAATATATTAGATTTTACAAAAACAGGGATCATGTCCAGTTTATTATCTATTCCAACAGACACTTTATTACAAGGTTATATATAACAGGTCACATTAGTATTACTTGCTGGGCTAGTGTGACTGTTGGCAGCATTATGCTGAAGCACTGCAGCAGAGGTGCTACCTGGGTAATGTGGGGGCGGATGACAGGCAAGGAAAGTGCCGGCGCCCTCAAACACGGTTTGTGACGTCCTGCTGTCAGGAGGGAAGTCATGAAGGTCTGAAGAAAGATGAGATTAAGGTGGAAATATCAAACACCAAAGACTCCTGATACATGGAGGGCTTAAAGGAGGAACAATGTTTTAAAATCATGAAGATTTGGTGCTAAATTAAACAAAGAGCGACTCATCCAGAAAGGTCTGACTCACAGCCAAACTTGAGATTAGCAGCTCGGCTGATGATCGTCCCACACGGGTTCTTAGCCAGACACTGGTACGATCCGGTATCTTGGGAACTGTCAGGGCTGCTGATCACCAGGCTGCCAGCCACCAGAGTGAGCCGGCTCAACCCCAGCTCCAGGACTGTGCCGTTCAGTTTCCACCTGCAGGGTCAGAGTCAACGGAATAAAAGCAAAACGTACAAATTTCACGTGTTTTACTTTATATGGGCCACCAGTCAATTTCTTCTCCAAGATTTAAACTGGTGGTGTGCTTTACTAGCTGAATGTCTGTTGACCAGATAGTTGTGCAATTTGACATTTGGAAAATAAGGTTGCTTGGTGGAAACACGGCAATTTTGAAAAAACTCGTTTTTGGTCAAAAGTTTTGGCGCTAGGATGAGGTGAGTTTTTTTTTTGTTTTTTTTTTTGGCCAAATCAAATCGGTTTCTTTCACAAAACTACAATGGAAACACATTTTTTGTATCACACGAGTGACATTATTAACAACCGGATGTTTCTACTGGCGCAAACCACGAAGAAGAAGATGACAGGAAGTAGTTAGAGGATCATAATGGTTTTGTAATGACTTATCATGCGAACAAACTTATTGTGTGATTTTAATTGCGCTTTTTGCTTAATGGAAACACTGCAATTGTTTTGACATTGTGTTTTGTTATATTAGCTGAATAGTGACAAAGTTTTGCACACATTTGTAATGGAAACGCAGCTACTCTCTGACATCAACTAGTTCTCCATACAGATGTAGAAAAGTTGGACTGCATCTAAATAAAACTTTAGAGCCACAAATGTTACATTAACTTTGGAAAGAAGAACATCATTTTTCAGAAATAGACTTTATAGGAAATTCTTCTACTTTTAGGTTTTGACATAAAAACTAAAAAAAAAAACTTTTTTAAAAGATGAAGGATGTATTTCCTTCGATCGGATGCCGATACTTCAACAAATTAAGTAAAAGGATACAATTTGAATTTACAGTAAAATACCTTTAAATACCTTGTAAAAACACTAAATATCCTGCTGTGTGCCACTGCATGTCGTTATATGGATGAAACCTCAATAACAGTAAATGTGAACCTTTATGGTTACTGGAATGTTTTCAATCACTCCATAATTACACACTTTTTGGGTTAGTAAGTACAGTTGGGGTAAGAAAAAATGTCCGATGTGTTGGTCATGCATAAACGCAGTTAAAATGAAACCAAAAATAAATGGAAGTCAACACAGTCTTAATATGGGTAGAAACACAAATTTGTGTGTGTGTGGGCACGCTGGGGTGTGTGTGTGTGTGTGCGTGGGGGTGTGCGGGTGTGTGTGTGGGTGTGTGTGTGTGTGTGTGTGTGTGTGTGTGTGTGTGTGTGTGTGTTACCCACGAGTAGGTTGCGGGTGGACTGGCTCTAGCCTGGCAGCTCAGAGTTATTTTGCCTTCAGTCAAGCCCTCTGGGTAAATTAAGCTGCTTGGCTGCTCTTCAAACACTGGTCCTCTGTCGTGACCCGACACACACACATTTCCTACTGGAAACCAGATTTCAAGGAGAACAAGACGGATCAGAAACATCTCCACATTTTGCTTTGTTGTGCAATATTAATAACACATTAAAAAAAAGAAAAAAGAAGAAAAAAAAAAGCTAGTTTGCATTAGTGAGATATTTTCCAGAGGAAACTTCTCACTCGCCTTAATTTTTGCGGTGAGGTACTCAAACATTGCCTCATTTTGTCATATAAAATCAGAATTACAGTTGTTAAAATTTTGCTGTGGATGTATTATTATCACTATTAGGAGTAAATCAGCAGTGGTGCTGTTGGTAATGAAAGAGTAGAAGACCCAAAAAAGATATGAATGAGGGAGAAAACATCCAAACGTAAAACATGCATCTTGTTTCTTCTGCTAAAAATTACCTTCATAACTTTGCATGCAACAAATGCATCTCACAAAGGAAGCTAAATATTTTTATCAGTATCAATATGACTGTAGGGTCCTTTGCCTTTATCTCATGACTTACAGTAAAAGTTGTACTTCATGAGGTAAAAGTTATTTTCAAAGTTTCATGGTGTGGCATAAGGCTATTTTTAATACTTTTGTGTCACATAAATTAATGTAGATCACTTCTGTTTCTAAATCTGCAACTTGTTACATGAGCAATGTGGTTGTTAAATGTACACTATTAACTTGACTTTGTTGTCTTTCATTTTTAAATTCTTAAAAATTGACGTTTTAAATCTTTGGCATTTTAGAGCACACAACTCGAGTTCAACATGAAGTTAAAACTTAATATTTATTTCTGAACATGCATTCTGCCAGTGCGTCAAAAAAAAAAACACAAATGTGTAAAACTGTAAAATTAAAACTGCACTCTTTATTAACCTTTTGTCCTTTAGAAGATGCTACAAAGTAGAAAGTCTAGAAACGAAATGTTTTACTTTTGTCCTGCTTAACCAGATTGGGAAATTTTTCAGGACTGTGTAGGAACCATGAAAATGTTAATATTTTTTGGAACATGGAGAGTGATGAAACTCTTCACCTAATATGGTTTAATTGTCACTACGATCATCATTGCAATAAATACCTCCAAGCGGTGCGGTAAGGTTTCAGGAGTGTATTAGTCGTTGCTGTTCATGTGTGTGTTTGTCAGCAGAAACATTAATTTGTCTAATAACTCAGAGGTGTGAAAATTGAAACTTACCAGCTGCCTTCAGAGCGGCAGAACTGAGGAAAAGCAAACCCAACAAAACGTCCATCCTCCGAATCCAACTGGGTCACAATCAGCAGAGAAATCTCTTCCTCCCAGGAAGGACTGCCCGCTCTGTGCCCGAGCAGAAATGATGAAAAAATACTTTCAGAAAAACCTAAGAACGTGGAATCCCAGTTACTGCTGCATGAACGTAACCAAACAAAGCGCATGTACCGGCAACACTGAGCAATTTTCACACAACTGTAGCACAAGGTTAAAACATAAGAGTCAAGAAACATCCTCTGAAAATCTACCTTTAAAACTGACTCAGAAATTACACTGAAAACAGAAAACAGGTAATCCACTTTAAAAAAGAGTTAATTTGTTACAAGTAATACAATTAAGTTTATTCGAGTGACTATATTAAGTTCATTAAGTTGTCATGTCAAACAAACATAAACAAATTAAGTTTGACAAACTCCGATTACACGTCACAAATCAACTCAGATTCTTTAAACAACCTTTATTGTCAAAGTGAATATGGATTTCTGCAAAAATAAAGACAACTAAATAAAATATTTAACCTAAAATGTTAAATATTCACCCACTTCAAGTCAGTATTTAGTAGATGCACCATTGGCTGTAATCGCAGCAGAGCCTGGACAGGTTTCAATCAGGCTTGCATATTTGGACACTGCAATGCCATTACAGTGACTATTCATGCAGTCACTTATGTTATGTTAATATTTTTACTTAATAGGCATTGTTTGTAGAAATCAGTCTTCATTTTGACATTATCGGGTTTTTGGTTAATGTTTTTTTTCTTTTGTTGTCAGAAAAGCTACATTTTCTTGACTGTGATTTAATTGTGAAAGACCTTTTTACTTTTAGCTAATTGAACTATATTATATAATTATTCTGGACTAGGAAGAGAAATCTACTAGCACATCAACCCCACTAAGATTTTTTTCACCAGCCGCCACTGCTTTAGCGTCTGGAGGCCCATGTAAAAAGCTGTGGCTCTTCTGTCGGTGAGCCATCGTTCCTTCCTCTGGTCAGTAGATACCGACCAGGAACTCCCCACCACAGCTGCGCTTTTGAAGACGCTCTGAATTAGCCAACATAATATGGACCGTTTCAAACTCCCTCAAATACTTTTACTATTTATTTCTCCTTATAACGTCAGCTTCTGAGTAGGCCCTTCACACTAGCAAATGTTGCTGGACGATAAATTGTCCCAGAAATCGTTGCGATACACGATAACGCTGTCTTTGATACTATTTTTCAAGTGATCTCTTTCTGATCAGTGAAAATTCGCCCTCTCGAAGACTGATAAACTTTAATTTTGTACAGAAAACTCCACTCTGCAAATGGAAGATATTTTAAATATACAAAAAAAAAAAAAAAAACACACAATGAAAAGCGATAAATGAATCTCACACAACCGAAGTTATTAAGTAAAATGGATTATGATAAATTGCCCCTCAAAAAATATTAGTCGTCAGGATGGAAATTATCGAGCTCAATTTAATTGATCACTGATTAATTACTTATTGCAGGTTTAATTCCGAGGTACTAATAATAATGATTTTGCTGCCTAATACATCCCGACCACTAACATGTGCCATGATCAAGCGATCATGTGAGATTAACTTTATCTCTCGGTGGTCATTATAATTTGCCTGATCTGTGCAGAGGGACCAGACTAGCAGCCTCAGACTATGAGGACCCTGGAAATGGAGCCTGGAGTCGTCAGGTTTGTCTGCAGGAAGCTCTGCTCGATGGAAAAGAATAAGCTGATGTGTTATTGTGTAAACCCCTGGCTCCATACCGCAAAGTAAGATTTTTTTTTTTTTAAAAAGAAGAAAAGCAGCAGCATCCCGGAGGGGAAGATGATCTGGAACGAACCGGGGAGGGGATGGTGCTGTCGGGTTGTTTACCTTTTCCAAGATGCTCTGCTTGGAGCGGAGATGCGGACGGAGCTCCGACGGAGGTCGCTGGAACGGAAGATGGAGGGCGGCTGTCCGGCCGGCCGGGCTGGCTGTCCTCCGCGCTCTCCTCCCGGGCTCGGTCCTCGTCGCTACCGTCGCTTCGTCTCTGCCAGTGGAGCCCAGTCCCACCGCTGATCTCTACCTCTGTCTGATCACTTCAGTGTCATCCCTCCTTTCTTTGAATCGCGTTCTTGTCCCATCACTGTAGTCAAGTTTGCGGAAATTCAACGACTTCCGGTCTGTTATCGCACACAAAAATCTGCAGTACGGCCCTCATTTGTACGACCAGTAACAACAGACTTTATGCTATTTCTCTCTCAGTCTGTCAATAAACTCGAATATTATTGAAAAGCCCATTTATTGGAGCTTTATTACTAAGGGAAACACATTATAAACTTCACTCTGGATATGAAGCATCAGAGATGCATTCAGTGCCTCTCTACTCTTCCTGCAGATTCTGGGACCTTAATTTGCAAAAGAAAAAAAAAGAGAACTTATCTGACAAGATATTGACTCCTTGTGAGGCTCCTGTTGCTTATGACACCATGACTTTCCAAAATTTGACAATAGTATTTTTTTTTCAGCAAAAAGTGAATAAGGCGACTTTCATTGACTGTAACCAATAAAAATGTAAAGAAATAAAGACAGGTTTCACTTTCTGAAATCACGGACAAATAATATCGAACTTTTTCACAATAAAAGAAGTTTGGATTGTCTAGATTTACCTGTATATATATTCACTCTGCCGAAACATAAACTCAAGCTTTTATTCTGAAGGCAACGCAGGTCAGTTTCCGGTAACGGTTTGGCTCCCACAGCCTGGTGCGCATAGGGCGACACACCAGCGCTGCAGACCACCGTGAGCCCCAACACCACCTGAACGCCCCACACACCCTTGTGAAAGTCTTTTACGTTTTAAAAAAATTAAAATAATAACGTTACTGACGGAGAGCGCATGCGCAGAAAACAACTGTCTAGGCTCTATTCAACCAAAAAAAAAAAAAAATTTTAGTGTACGAGTTGCATGTAGTTTGTGATTGATTTAGGTTAAGGTAAGGGTAAGGATGCAGGGAGGGTTGTAGGTAAAGCCTGGTAGAGTTGGGGCCCTGGTAGAGTTGGGGCCCTGGTATAAGGGCCTCAGAATGACCTCCAGCAGCTTTATAAGGAAGCTTCTCCTGCCCCCTGGGTCAGTTCTGCCCCGTTGTGAGATCGTTGAGTCCCAGCCTCTCTCCAGACAGTTTCGTCCACATCTAACATCAAGCTGCTTGGCCTGTAAGCTATAATTAAAAAAAAAAAAGACAAATTACTTCAGGCGTTACTAGAACTCATTTTCATTGATACTTTTTTTTTCGTTTTCTGTTTGGATCTCTGACCAAACAGAAACTATTTTAAGCCTCCTGCTGATAAATGTGGTTCATTGTAAAATATAGGATCACATTTGGTTACCGTCGGTGTGAAAATGACAGAAAATCTTAACTTCTTGACTCTTCTCCAGACTTGTTTGGGTGCTTAGCAAAACAAAAGTACACAGTGACGAAGGAAAAGACCAGCACCAGTCTGAGCTCAGTTCAGGACCGGCTGCAGAGCCCATGTGAGCGTCCTTTGTTTGTGGGCCTTGGCTGCCTAGAAGTGAGGCAGAAGCTGGGTGGCAGGTGCTCTCTCAGCTCCTCCTCCTCCTCCCGTGCTCTTCCTCCTCCCGCTCCCCTTCTCCTCCCAGGGGAGCCGGGCTGTGGGTGGAGTCGTCTTACCAGTAAGAAGAAAGAGGGCTCTCCAGTTCTGCACCGCAAGCAGATCTGATTTGGTTTGGGAATGTCACACAATGCTTCAGAAATCATCACATAATTCCAATTTACTGTGTTTGTGCAAAATACTCGGCAGTCGTGGCTCGTATATTCATGTAAAGAAAAATTCAAAAAATAAAAAAAGACGAGCCTTTCCTTTCTCCCTGCTCATAATAATAATCTGGAACAAAACATTTTTGAAAAAGGTTGAACACAGAGCCAGCTCAGGCACTGCCACAGTTAAACAGCTTTTTATTGTTCAATTTTTCTTTGTACCTTTGAGTTGAGTTTAATGTGTAAAAGTTTGATTGAAATAATAAGCGGTGGGGACGTCCTGCTTGATAAAAGGCTTGTGAGGAATCACAAAAGTTTCAGCAATGAGCGACATCTTAAATCCTTAGTGACAGGTGAACAGGATCATCATGGAGGTTGAGGGGTGGAGCTTAAAGAGAAACTCTACCAATCCTTCAGACTGTTAGGCTGTTTCAGGGTCAGATGTACAGAATATGTATTCATTAGCTGTTCCAGTTTTGGTTTATGGTGAGGGCTCCATGTCTGAGTTCAGTCTGAAACAGGCTTAACGGCTTAACTGAGACTAGATTGTTGCGATGAAGGCGGAGTTTCAGAAAAAGCAGGAGCATCTTAAAGAGACAGAGGCCCAATTTCAAGGCACTAAATTACAAAGTCAAATTTCTTTTAAGTCATTTTTGATATACATAGCATTTATATGACAACTGATGGTAACATAGCTACTTGATTATGCTATAAAATGGAACTATGTGCCTGAAAAACTACATAATACCGGCCCTTTAATGCAGCAGGAAGTCCCCATCAGCTCTTGAGACTAAAATGTCTGCATGTTTTTCTTTGCTAAACAGCTCAAACTCCTTCAGGTTGAATAAAGAGAATCTCTGAGCAGCAGTTTTTAAATCGTGCCACAAATTTTAGGACTGAGACATTCTAACACATGACTACGTTTTGATCTAAGTGTTAATGTAGTTGGCCTCAAACTCTAATCCATTGATCAGTGTACCGCTGTTCAACAGTAGATTTGTGTTTTTCGTAGAACAGCCATCAATATCCCGGCTTTGAGACTACGAACGTAGTCGTTGCTTGTGGGAGTAACAGTTTCCTAGACGTAAAGCTTGCACTTTGCATCGGTCATCACCGTCTAGAAAGACTCACACTTCCCATGTACAGGCTATCATATTTCCGAGTTGTTAAGGACAGCAAGGCAGGTCCAGCTGTGTCCTGAGACTGAATCCATCTGTTGGCCACAGCAGCACAATCAATACTGCTGATATTAATGATGGTTAAAAGCCTACGGAGAAACCGGAGCGATTTTCTTTAGCCTAAAGCATGGGGTGTTACCCCAGGGGATGCTGAATGCCCTGCTTGTCCAATAGTCAGGTCCAGCTAACTTCCCTAAGGTTATGAGTAGATTTTTGATGGGAAATACAGTATATGTCTGCCTTCATTTGAATGCTGTAATAAATTGTAAATGTAGCCTGCACATGTTACTTCTTGATGACTTCACACAATCAAAAAACGTCTCAGCTTAACGATAATAATCTATAAATGTGCAGGCTGCTCCAGGTTGTTCTACAACTAAATATTTAATATGCTGCAAAAACATGAATCCCCATTGCAATTGTAATATCAATGTGTGTATTACAGTGGATCCCATGGTATTGATTGGGATTAGGTACCACAGCCATCCCCGAACAGCTAAAATCTGCAAACCCTTGAGACGGCTTTTAAAAATGCTTAACGCTGCCTATTTTAAATGTTCAAACATTAAATATACTTTAATGTGCGTTAATATTTTCAATGGAAACAACATATGCTAACATCTACGGTTTTTCATACTTACACTCTTAGGGGTGCAGCCAATCAGAGCCAAGAACAATGAATGGTGCTCCCAGATTGACTGCTTTGCAGACGCCAACCAATGGGATTTCAAGTAGCATTATGTCTTGGTATTCTAGCTTCCTAATTGGCTGCACCCACAAGAGCAGAGATAAGGAAGACTGCTTGCTTCTGCAGTAGTGCCAAGACAATTTCCACTGTACATGTTATTGCATATTAAGATGTTTGAACTATTAAAATAGGTAGCTATATGTGTTTTAAGAGGGAGTCTCAAGTAACCCCGTTCCACGGTAACTCCATGGATTAGATCTGATGTGATTGTATTTGAATGAGGAAGTGTGTCTCTTTATGCACAAACGTTTCACAGTCAGTCAATCAAGCTTATTTGTGTGGCACATTTCACTAACAAGGCAGTTCAAAGTGCTTCGCATCATAAAAACACAAAAACACAAAGTCACAGAACACGCAGTGAACAACTGAAACATTACATTTTGCCAAGTCAAAAATCATTACGCATCAAAATGTTGGTCAGTGTTTCATTTATTATAATTTAAAGGGAACAAAGTAGGTGGGTGTTTAGTCTAGATTTAAAGGAACTCGGTGTTTCAGCTGTTTTGCGGCTTTCTGGAAGTTTGTTCCAGATTTGTGGTGCATAGAAGCTGAAAGCTGCTTCACCAAGTACTATAGACTTCCTTGTAAGGCTGGCAGTAAGCTTCAGGGAGAACTCCTGATGGAAGGATCCTCCTGTTACGCCACCAAACTCTTCCATCTCCTGCTACATGATGCGCAGCTAATGTGTGCCGTCATCACAGTGTGACACATTAACGCCCACCACCTTCCTCTGCCCTCCATCTGTCTCTCTCTTGGGGCTTGCAGAGTGACTCCGTAATGAGGTGGCCCGAGCACAGCCAGATAATAGCAGGCGACCATTAGCTCTATTACACCCGGGGAAACACCAGCCACAGCAACAAATAGCACTCCTATTGTTTTCCTGCCCCGCCTCTTCCACTTTGCCTAATCAGAACATTTTTGGGACTCGAGCCATAAACAGGTGGATCAATAATAAAAATGTAACAGCACTATTTTCATGTCTATGAGTGAAAAAGCCGCGTCAGCTCACCTCTGATGTCAACGGAAGCTCTTCCTGTTGCTAGCAGACTACACCGAATAAAGGCAAGCACACTCCTACTTTAATTGGTCAGATTGTGTTGCTATAGTAACAAACACTGAAGTTTAATCCGACTACTGTCAAATGGACCGCTACCTGCTGCAAGGATTTTCCTGTGGTACGTAACTACAAATAATTTTTAAAAATCTACTTTATCTGTAAAATAGATATTTTTTTTTTTTTTAAATCTAATTGATGGATTTTTTTTTGTAAAATATTTTAAATGAAGTACTGCTACTGAGAAACCCAATATCTAAACCTAGGCTAAATGCTGCCTGATTCACTATCGGCTGGATTCGCAAAACAGCCAATCCTGGAGCTGCATTCATTTTCCTCGGCTCTGATTGGCTGAACCTTGATGAACAGAGAAAATGTAGACCTTAGCTGCTGCGGTAGTGCTAAGCTGTTTCGTCTGTGTGTATTAGTGCATATTGAGGAATATTAGGTATTTAAGATATTTGTAAAAGGACCTTTTAAGCTCTTTGCTTAAAAATAGTGGTCCCTATTCTCAGCGAATGGCGGTCCACTGTACACACTGTAATCCTTCATAGTGTTTACACACTGCAGGAAATAAGCTGCTCCCTCAACCCTCCCTCTAAAAGCCCAGACTTATTTTTTTTTCTTCTGCCATATAAAAGGTTTAACAGTTGTCTGACATGTCAGCTAGTGTAAACAATGTTTCCTCTGACTTCTTGTTGCCCTTCTGTTGATCAAAGTTGACAGTGTTATGATTTACTGCTTCTGATTCAATTTCATCTAACTGAAAGAGACGAGTTATAGAAAGGATAAATGATGGGCCTAGTAGTCCAGGCTTGACGGAACAAATACATGAACTAGTTTTTCTCTCTGAATGATATTTTTAATTATGGGAATATTGCAGAGGTGAAAAAAAGTAAGTCATTTTAATGCTGCTATGCCACCTTGATCCCGGCAACGTATTACTTTTCAGTATAAAGCCACGCAGGCTGGGATAGCTTCAGAAATTATATCACTATTTTACAACTGCATTCTGCTTATACTCTGTTACCTTTTATATCAAACAACGCTATAAAAATGTGTCCAAATCCAAATTTGACCTGCAATAGTTTTTGATTGTAAAGTCTAAATGAGCCAAACGGTTCTAATTATCGTAATTCTGTTATCTTGCAGCAAATCTCAGCACTGTGAAAAGCACCTTATCAGCTCAATCATAACCAAATATAAAAGCATGCTAATAACCATAAACTCTTACATGTTTGCCTAAGCTTTTAAAGCAGCAAATTGTGAGAACATGTGGGTGTTTATACATGAACGTTCATTAACTTGCGATGCCCTCCTTCTTCCCTGACACCCAAACCCTCAGTGGCACCTTAGATAATAAATCACTGAATTTAAATGATTCATAAAGATTGCTTTGTGTCTCCACTAAATAATTTATGATGCACTTGTTTTGACCTCAGCTCTCCCCGCCCAGCCCATTCACCTTCACCCATCCACCATGCTTGTCTAGACATCCTGTGCAGTAATTCCCAATTGGGGCTGGATGTGTGGGTAAGTTGTCTGCTTAGTGAGGAACTGCTAGCCATGCGGCACCACCCGCCCCGATGGAGGAGTGGAAGACAGGGACGGAGCTCACATGGGAGGAGGGGAAGTGCGAGACAGAAGTTTGTGCAAGGCCTTCTCGCTACACGCTCTCCGTTTGACGTGACCTCTGTCTCAGGGTCTGCAGTCTCTGTGGGCTGGTCTGAGCGATGTTTTCGGGTGGAATGTCTTTTGACTCTTTATAAGATTGATTGATTTGACCCTTCCACCAGTAACCAGTCTCTGACGTTGCTATGTTATGCTAGTCGTCAGTGGAAGAGTTCCCATTTGTCTTGTAGTGGTTGCGTTGTGTCGGGTGAATCACTTATTTCGGTCTAAAGCTGTCGCTAGCATCTTTAGCGGAGGTCGGCGGGTTCCTTTTTCATTTAGGTCCATCATTGTAACCCAGAAAACAAACAGAAAGCTTAGCTGATTCTGTCAGACGCTCCTTTACGCTCGTCATTTGTGTATCTGACAGGATACATAACTGTGCGCTTGTGGATTTGTTCTTCCAAATCTGGATTTTTAATTTTGTTGACCTTCTTGGGAGTGAATTGGAAAGACATACAGCATCTTTTAAGTAACCCCAAACACTTCCTTTAAACTTAGGGTTTAGAGTTGCCTAGGCTGCTCACGTACCGGATTGGCTTCTTCCTCTGCTGCTCATTAGCACAACTAGACTGTCGCTAGCCTCGAATAAGCTAACAACCAGCAAGCTAAAACTTTCTCAAGAAATATGGTTGGGATACAATATCTGTAAGCTGTAATGGCTAATGACATTAGCATGCTCTAGCTTAAAAACAATATTCAAATTCCTCAAACATGGACTATATAACATACTATTTAAAACCTGGTTAGTGATTTGTGAAACCTTTAGCTGATTAAAGTTGAATGAAGGACCAAAGTTGTGCATTCATTATTGCACCAACTCATTTTAATTAGTTTAGGGCTAATTAAACCTAATTTCCAAACCTATTCAATTCAAACCACTTTCACATTTATCCAGTTATGTTAAGGTGAACCATAATCTTGACTCATTCTCATGTAAGCAGAAACAGTTGTGCTGCTATTTGCTTGGTTTATTAAACCATAAGTTTGATTAGCGCAAAGGGACAAAACAAGTTCTACAAATTATATGACAGAAATCACGGATTGGTCTGAAGCACTCCTCCAGTAAAACTCTGCCACTCCCACCATCCCCACAAAGGATGAGAGTCAATAAAACAACAAAATCCCAGAGGACCAAAGAAATCAGAAGACAGACATAGAGAAAAGGAGATAGCTTTACTATAAAGAAGTTGTTGCTAGCAGAAGTTGCAACATCTCATACACGCATATATGGTGAGTATACTTTTTTTTTCTTGAGTACTTTACAAACGCTTTACTTTGCATGTTGAAGCAAGACTTTAACAAGCTGCTGTGACGCACATGGTAGGTAAAAAAAAAGAGAGATGCAAATATGACAGTTCATAAAAAGCCATACATCATGTGATCAGTCATGTACAAAACCCAGAATCAAAGGTGTATTCTAAAGTTTGAAGCATTTGGAAAGGAAGGGGGAAAAAAAAGAAATTGACATTTTCTTTTAGAATGTGTAACAAATCGGGGGACGGGGGGGTGGAGGGAGAGAACCAAACTAAGAATAGAGGAATGTGCAGATTGTTGCTCGGTTTTGAAGCCGGTTTACTTTTTTGCCCCTGGGGTCGACTCAGGAAGGAACATGTAAGCAGATGCAGCAAGATGAGCGTTTCCAGACTACATCTTGAAGAGGAGGGGGAAAAAAGGACGAAAGTTCCAAGCTGGATCCTTCACTGCTTTCCCTTTCCTTCCTTTCTGCTGCCGCTCCAGTTTCAAGCTTGTCAACATGTCAGTTTAAAGCAACAATACACTACAGAACAATGGCATCCAAGACTTCATCCAACTCATTAAAATTTCACAAAGACAGAGGGGGAAAAAATGGATTTCAGAATGGAATAATGTGGATTTTATTTTGTTTTGAAGTGAGGGTGAATGAGGAAGGCAGCCTGTTAGAGCAATGTGTTTTAGTCTAAAGATCACCTCCTCACAGTTCTGCACATGCACGGATCGTTTTTACAGGAAACCTTCTCAAAGGTTTCTGGAAGAACTTCCTGATTGTGTGATTGGCTAGAGAACACAAACAGTGAAATTATGTGCAAAAATTCTCATTGGTGGCTGTTACGCAATTTGCCAGCAGGCCCTGTTCTATTCTTAGTCTTATTAACAACTCTGAACAAGCATTGGAGCCGGAACACGTTCTGTTGTAGCAATTCAGATCACGAGATATGCTGATGGCTCGGGTAGGTAACCAACTAAATAACACTGATTAGCATAACAGTTTAAAAAATGACATTTAATTTTAGAACCTTTAGTATGTAGTTGAAGGAAAGATTTGCAAACAGTGGCCGTTTTTCCATCAACAATTTTTATACACATTTTGAAGCATTGCATTAGAAAATTTGAAAAAATAAATTCCTCAATTTTGCAAACATTTTTGGCTGTTGGCTTTTCTGGGGAGGGGGGAAAAAAGGCCAATGCGCTAAAGTAGATATGCTGAATGTGCATGAAGACATTTGCTGAATAAGTTCTGACGTAGTGAACCTTGCCTCCTGGGATGGAGGGTCTGTGCCTTAAAGAAGCACAAAACCTGGAAAAATGTCTAAGTCCAACATTACGTTTGCACAATTTGGTTGCTTCGTTCCACACTTGTAGATGGATATGTGCCTCATTCGCATTTTCTTTTTAATTTCTTTTTTGCAAATTTAAAAGTTTGTTCAAAATTCTCGTGACAATTGGATGAAAACGAAATCAATTGTCCGAAAAGGTACCAACTGACCCGCACGAACGGGAAGAATGTGCGCTACCAACATTTACAGAGTAAAGTGACAACAACATGGCTGCACATACAAACATTGCTTTGCGGCTTTCAAATGAGATCCTGGAAGAAGATGAAGGACTTTCCCCAAGTAAAATCAGTCCGAGGTCATTCAGGACTGCTGATGAACGCAAATCTTTGTGCTAATTCCAAATAGATATTTGATTGAATCAAAGGCCAGGGAGATGCCTTGCTGCTTTGCCTGACAGTGCCGGATGGCTCTGTAAAGGCAGCGACGCAGAGAGAAAGTTCACATCAGGTGCACACAGGTGCAGCATGCCTCACAGATCTCAAACACAACAGAGTCGAAGTAATCTGTCACAGGCTAGAGATGCCTTGGGGATACCAACATGTGACTTTGTCTTTCTAGATAAGAACATATAAGGGGAAGAAACAATAATTATTTACAAAATGGTCGGAGATCTTCTTCCAGGACCTGCATGTACAGAATAACTGCCAAACAGTAAATAAGAATAGAGATTTTCTGTACAGTGGGTGGAGTTATATTACATAAACACACAGCAAAAAAAAAAAACATGATGGTGACAACAGGAGCAGAACAACAGACAGAAATGTGGCTGTTTTGATTTATTAAAAACGACATTTTGTTTATTTATTGTTTTGTGTGTGTATGTCTGTTTCCGAAAGGCCAAAATGTTTCTAAAGTTGTTTTTAAGTTTTGGTGTGATTCTATTTCTGACAATGAAATGCAGCCACCATAAAAGGCAAAAATGTGTGTTTTATTTTTAAATTAAATATGAATATGATGTAGAATTAATATTAATACTATTTCTGTAATAGACATATAAATTAAATTAAATATTTACATGGAGTTCCAAGCTAACTAAAAAATGAAAAAATCTGTTATTCATTGAAGAGCTAGACTATGTTCACACAGCAGGTCTAGATACTCAAATCCATTTATTTATTTATTCTGTTTTAATTCATATTACTAACTCAATCTGACCACAATCGACTTCTACTTGAACGGTTTACAATCCCAACGCGACTCACAGGAGAAGAAGAAGAACGCAGACGTCACAGAGCAGCGCTCTGTTTACGGCAGTAACAATGGACGGAGCGGTCTGTGGATCAATCTGAACGTTTATCCAGCAGTGGGAGCTGACAGCATCGTCACAAGGTCATGACAAGACGAGAACTTTCAGGATTACAATGTCCAGACATTGTTTACATCCAGAGCTGCTGCTTCTTTTGGTGCAGCGTTACGACGCACGTCTCGAATCAATGACGTAAAAGTCAGAGAAAATGCGACGCGACGGTTCACACCGCCGATGCTTCTTGAAAACTTTTGGATACGTACGTGATTCAGTACCACATATGGAAGTGGAACAGATCAGATTTTTTCGGGTTCGGTCTGAAACTGTTGGATATGGGTCATATGTAGGGGGGAAAAAAGGGGGAAAGTCGAATTTGGGTCGCCTTTGCCTGCTGTGTGAACGTAACCTCAGATAGTGCCATTGAGTGGAAGGAGCAACACTCTTGAGGGCTAAAATAAAGTAATGCATTGGATAAATAATTTGGTAAGTAATCAATATAGGAACCAAAACTATTCCTACTGGGGATTTTTTTTGTTTTGTTTTCTTACTGTACACTGAATCGACCAATCAGCTTGGACAAATGTAAAATACTGAGCCTTCCTCTTCAAAAACAACATATTAGCATATGTCATTTTAAAGCGATTCAGTTAATTATGACCGTACTGTAAAACTTCTACTTTAATAGTAGCATGAGAACAAATGACTTATCATAAAGGCTCTGCAAAGAGGAGCAAATGGCAGAAAAACGCAAAGGTGTGGATTTGTTCATCCAGTTGGGTTAAGACAAAACATGAACGATTTTACAGGTCATGTGAAGGCAAATAAATGCACAATTTTTATCTGCTTTTAAATGTCGTGGTGATGTGACAATATCTCATTCATTGACGTTTGCTTGGTTTATAGTGGAGACAAACATCTGACTGTTGGCTGTAAGGCGAAACCAAAGGATGTAAGCAGCATAAACCCACTTTAAATCTGGACACACCTTGGTTTTTCGTCCACAGGGAGAATTTAAAGTCTGCTTTCACCGTCTAAAATGTCCAATGTGAGTGTGTGTGGGTGTGTGTGTGTGTGGGTGTGTGTGATGCAGATTTTTATTCCCTTTTCTGTCATGAACCCAAATGTTGTTGCTACAGATTTTGATGTTTTATTAATAGTGTGCAACAACTTTGAACTCAAAATAAATAAAGAAAAAAGTGAGGCGCCATGGCAACAAAGAAACAGAGCGGTGGTGGCTTGCTTGCTTATGAGGGAGTTAACTGGGTTTGATATTTTGGTGTTTCTTGCTAAAACTACCATTTCTGTTTAGTGCACATGTCTTACTATCATGCTCCAAAATATTAGTTTTTTTCTCATTATTATTCAAAAGATGGACTTTTTTTTACAGTAGAATGCAAGAGGGGCTGAAGCCTGTGCAGGTGCTGGATTCTCTCTCTCTCTTTTTTTTATAACAAGACATTAAAAGGTTGGATTGAACATTGGAGACGAACATGTCAATAAAAACACGTGGTTTCAGATTTAAGATGGCTAACAGAAACCTAATGTTATGTTTTCATATACCAGATTAAACTCAAAATGTTATGGAGGTTGTGCATAGTTTCAAGGGGCACTAAAATGTGTGCCAGGACTGTGTACAGCATTTATTAGGATTCAATACATCATCTACCAGCTGTGGAAAACAAAAAAAAAGAAGAAAAGAAAATCGTTCACTGCGCAGTAAGTATCAATATGATAAACATATCTGCCAGCATCTTGTTCAGATTAACGGTGAGAGGCTGATATGTCACAGGATGGGGTCGGAGTGGACTCAGGGATTCAGATTCAGAGGAGCATCTCAGGCAGAGCAGCGGCAAAATGATAGGGTGGGAGGGGGAGACAGAAAACCCAACAAAAGAAACCAAGACTGCTTGCTGATGCATCCAAAGCCGCCACTGAAGGCACACTTCAAAGTTTTGCATGGGTGAAGAGCAGACGAGCAGGCGCTACGGAGACGACTTCTCCTCTCCGTCCAACGATCGCCTCCGACAGATCATGTAATCAGAGCCAAGAAACGGAAAATTAAAGGCTTGTGATCTAAGCTTACCCACCCTCCCACCCCCGTGTTCGTCTTTATTTCTACGGAGGACAGCCTGTTTAGTCTCCAGACAGAGCCTCCTGCGTTTCTGCGTGTACCGTGTTTAGATACTCGTATAATCAAGTGTGTGTCTTGTGTACGGTGAGGTGTGGAAGGGCGTTGGGGAGTCCTGCAGCGGCTCCGCTCCACTACGCCAGCGAGTAGATGGCGTTGACAGGAGAGGTGGCCTCGGAGCTCTCGTTTCCCTCCGTCTCGTCCTTGTCCTTCTTCACCGTGTACTGGCCGATGAAGGAGCCGTCCTCGTTGAACTGGCCATCGCCGCCTTCGCCGTAGTCCACGAGGCTGTCGTCGCTCTCCTTCACGTTGCCGTCCAGCGAAGTCTGGCTGCCCTGCAGAGGCTTGTTGTCCTCGTCGCTGCTGCAATGACCAGCAGAAAGGTTAGAGCTTCAGAGACCAGTGTGTCCTCTTGACATGCCAGTGGGACATAGAGAACTTGTCACCAGTTAGAGCTCCAGTATGCAGCTTTCATAAAACCATGTTTTTTACATATTTGTTAAAGCTGTCGCTGTGTCGTGCCGTCTGAAGAAACACACTGCTCCCAACCAAAAGGAACCAATCATAGGCAGGAGGAGGGGCTTAGCTCTGTCAATCAACCTCATGTATTTATTGCTAAATGTGCTGATGCCAGAGAAACAACATATGGTTGATATCGGTGGCCATACTAATTAGTTTAGTGTAGCAAAGAGCAAAAAAGGGAAGGGGGGGGTGAGTTGTACACACATGGGGATGATTGACAGCACTAAGACCCTCCTCCAGGCTCTGATTGGTTGTTTTTAGTTAGCCCTGGGAACTCTGGGAGAAAGCAGAGGAGTTAAATTTTTTTCACAGATTATTTGTTACTATCACAACATAGTGACCGTTTAAACAAATATGTAAAAAAAATTACTATTTTCATACAAGTTAAACACTGAGGCTTCAAAGGCATACGATGTAATGATTGCTGGAGAAGAATAATTTTTCTGGTTCACTTTGTCCCACATTTTTTTGAAAACTGGTTCTGGATAATCCACGCGACCCAAATGCTTCTCTAATCGTCACCACTGCCTCAACAGATTAATTACGTACTGGATACATCTTTATGTGCTGCTGTTCTCCAACTTCTTCACAATTTAATTCACGCACAATTTTTCTTTCAACTACCATGATTTAATAAGATATTCTAAACCATTGCTCCTCCCTCTGGTCTATTTACAAATCAATTTTCATTTCAATAAACCATAAAACAAAGATGGAGCAGAGCAAGCAAGGTTGTGTTGCAGCACAATAAATGTGAAGTTTATGAAAGTGCAGCTCTGTTATAAGAAAATATTTCACAATAAAAAAAAGACAATCAACCTCTTTGTATTTTTATATTTTTAATCAACTGTTCAGTCATTTGAAATATTTCACAGGTTTGTGTTTTTATTGCTATTTTCCTGTGACAATCACAAGGTTTTTTTCTGATAGTTAAATGAGGGCAAAGTGTCGACATGCTGCCACCTGGTGAACCAGAAACAAAAGAACTGTCCTGAAAATATGCAAATAGCATCTCCATCCATCCATCCATTTTTCTAACACCCTTGTCCCTAGTGGGGTCAGGAGGGGTGCTGCTGCTTATCTCCAGCTAACGTTCCGGGCGAGAGGCGGGGTCACCCTGGACAGGTCGCCAGTCTGTCGCAGGGCACAAATAGCATCTCTCTAGGAACAAATTTAAATGAGAAATTATGTTTCTGTTTGCCCATATTTATTTATACTTTTAGGCAAACTACAGCCAGAGAAAATTGCTTGGCTTTCTCATTGTTTGCAAATTGTGCAGAAAAAAAATACCGTCTGCTGAAACCTAGACTTTTGGTGCATGGGTAAAAAAAAAAAAAAAAAGGGGAAAAAAAGGGGGAAACAGTGACCTCTAGTGTTGATTGGTGATTGGTTACAAATAAAATGAGTCCCAGAAGTTCATCCTCTCTTCCTCTGAAGTCTAGCAGATACTATTTTCCTCATCTCTTCTCAAAACAAATAAGTTGTCGCAATTATTTAAAAATCATGTTTTCCCTTTTTAAATACAAAAATTCAAACCTGACGAGCGTGGGACATTCCAAGAGATGCGTCGCATGCAGAGATCGATGAGCATAACAGAATGAAACCGAAGCAAATCCACTGTTACTGGGAAAGCAGTGGGATGGAGGGCTCAGCAGCGCGCCGCCATCAAGACTTAATAGCGCACAAGAGCTTTTATTATTCCCATGACATTACAAGTTAGAAAAGAAATATAAATATAGAAGACATGACAATTTGTGATACGTTCAATAGTTTTTTCTCTCCAAACAAACTAGTTGCAGGGACGTTTTATTCTGCTGTCATTTACCATCCGCAGCATCTGTTGTTCATATAAAATTGACTTTCTGATGTGATTCCTAAAAGGACAAGTAACTTCTCTGTGGCGACTTCGACTCCAGACCTCGGTTCCTTTGTCACAAGTCTTTGTACCCTTCCTGTCTGATTATTGTTAAATAAATAAAAAACAGATTTTTTTTTATTTTTTTAACCCTTTCATGCATAGTGGTCACTACAGTGGACAGATATCTAAAAGCCATTTTCTTGTGCTTCCTGTGGATTTTTATGTTATAAATGCACACAGACCACTGAAGTGGACACTAATGCATCATAAAATATACCATCAACTACTGGCCATCAGCTGCAAATGCAAGAAATTATTTTTGTTAAATACAATATGGTCGACGAAGCATGAGAACTGGCCCGGTCCCTCCTTCTACTGTAGACGACTCTTGCAAGTAAAAAAAATATTGTGACATCAGATAACCCCTAAGGAACAATACTACTGATGTATTTTTCAAATAACAACTTTGTATTTGGACAAAATTACAATTGATCACATAAAAAAAAATAAATAAATAAAAAATATTTTACAAAAAAAAATTCCTACCTTTTTTATGCCTTAAGAAAAAAATTTTTAAAAATGGAAAAAAAATTCTGACACAAAGGATCATAATTCATGCATGAAAGGGTTAAAAGCTAAAGTTTCAAGCTTGTATTGAAGCTTTTACTTTGGGATTTTTGTTTTACTGCCAAATTGTAACAAACAATTCAAACAGAAAACTAATATTGGTGGTCATACTAAGAGTAACTTAAGTAATATCAAATGTCTGAACTGAATAAGAAAAAAAAGGTAAAAACTTGCATCAACCTTTGGGAGTCCTTTTTAAGCGCAACAGATTTAAAAAGATTATTAATGCAAATTAAGCTGGAATAGAATTAAGAGTGTGTTTAAGTATTTAGAAATATGGTAATTTTTTTTACCTTAGGACAAAGAAAATATGAATTTTTAAAAACGGAAGCAAAATCCATGCAAACTGTCACCTGTTTTTTTTCACCTGAGCTAAAGAGAGAACTTACCTTCTCCGTCCGTCTACAAACAGCTACGTTGTTCACCAACATTTTCGTATCGTTATGCTAGATACTACATAGCAAAGAATCCATCTAAAGTCATCCAGCTGACATAAACACAGATTCCTCTTTGCAATCTGACTGAAGATCCAACATTGCAAGCTCTTTGGTCTTCCAGATCAAGCTCCGGCTGATCAAGCTTTCATCCCCATCCCCTGAATGCAACCACCCCAAAAAAAAAGCGTCCAGCCCCACAACATGCACAAGTCGTGCCGGCACCAATGTACCTGTTTTCATTTTCGTTCCTGTCGCGGACAGATGAACCATTTCCGCATTTGGAAGAGAAAGGGATGAAGTATGAGGAATCGTGGGAGGGGGAACAGTGAGGGCAGAAGAGGTGCAGAGAAAAAGATAGAAATGACAAAAACACGAGCTCCGCTCTCTGCATGCGCGGGAAACCTTCCACACACACCGACACACACACACACCGGGTTAAATGGAGGGACTTCAACCAAAATTAACGTCTGGGATCAAAAGAAGCAAAAATCTTAGCAGTAATGGTGTGTAACGTACAGAGTTGATTAATAAACTAAACTTGATTAATTAGAGCAGATTAATTGTGTTAACAGAAAAGAGCAAATCCGCAGATCATTTATTACTTTTAGATTTACCTTGGTCTCCCTTGGAAACAGATTTTCTGAGGTTTTTACAACATTAATTATTCCACAAAACCAAAACTACTTAATAATAACAATAATAATAATAAAAACAATATGAGAGGCAAAACCAGGAAGGTTTGTGGAAGCTCCAATGCACACAGTTAAGGGTAAATGTTATGGTGCCACTCTTCAAAACGAGCTGGACTTTATTAACCACAGATTACGCACGTTTAATAAAAGCCATATTAGGTTAAAGAAGATGCTAGATGATACAAAACAAAAGGACAAGACCACAGAGATCAGTGGAACCTGAAAGAACCAAAAGACACATCACTTACAAAAGCGGCTACAACACACAGTTCACACAGCAGTCCTGATGTGTGCCAGCTACTGTTTCCTCATCTACTGCTGTAAAGGTTTTCTGAACAGCGATGGTTTATTGCTGCTTGGATCATGACGGAGGAGACAGCAGGAACTGTTCTGTATGAACGCGGTCTGCCGTCGTTGTAGGACTCTAGTTTTATTCTAAAGCCGCATATTATTGAATTTTTAGAACGGTGTTCAGTTGCAACTCAGAACTAGTGAGAGATCATCACTGATTGGCTGGCTGGTTTCCATGGTCTAGGCACCATGAAGGACAATATGTAGCTATTTCATACGCAGAGCAGACATGATTTATCGACATTTTGGAGCATTTTCAGATGTTTTCAGATTTTCATGATTCTTCCTAATAAAGTTCTGATAGCCACTTGTAATTATTTGGTCATTTCTAATATATTCTGATAGTTAATTATGATGTTTTTGTTGTTAGTTTTTTATTTAGCTGAGCAATTTTGAGAGCCAATTTAAGGAAGATGTGGAGCCTGCAGCTGTAGCGCTCACAACTGCTGTTGCTATGGTTACGGCTTCTGAAGAAGGAGTTTGTTTGATTTCAGAAAATGTTGAGATTATTTCCATTTGCTTCCCAACTTTAAAATAGAAGAGCTGTTGCTTCACTGATCAGGTGCCTTGGCATGTACACATAAAGTAATGTAAACAGTCATATGGTATTTATCAGATATAGTCAGTAAAATGACTGTCAGATTTCCTTTTCCCACAAAGTGAAACAGTGTTTCTGCTTGTTTAATGTGATTCATGATGCTACTTTGAAAAGACTTTTATACAAATGACTAACTTTATGTGAGACACAGTGAAAGCAATGAGCTCGTTGTTTATACTTACTGGTAATCAAAGGATCCATCCTGGTCTTTCTGATCCACTGGATCCAGGGGAAGATCTTTTTTGTCACGAACTGATAAAAAAAAAGTAAAAGAAAGAAAAAAAGGTTTACTCAAAGTTCCACAGTTGGTAAAGTTCATGTATTGGTAGCGCTTTGGGGTCAGTATAAAAACCCAAATGTTTTTTTTTTCTTTTCTGTTTTTTGGTCACACTTAAATGACTTACATCGTCAAATAAACCTGAATATCAGACAATAAGTGGAGTTTATACAAAAAAAAAGCCATTTTCAGTTAATGGATTGTTATTAAGGGAAAACCAATGAGAGAAAGGACTAGTTTTTCTTACTGGTTAGATTAGCCCTTTGTGAGTTAGCGTTAGCCTCAACCGCTTTGAGTCACAGAAAGAAGGTGAAAATGTCTGAGTGCGACTCAAACTTTAGCCTGACAAAAAATTTCAGCGAGAAAAAAAAAAAAAACAATTCATAGAATACAAAAGATTAAATAATCCTGTCAATACAAATTTAAGACCTGCGATTAAGGTATTTAAGGCCAACTTACAGTTTTTAATTCATTCAAGACATTTTAAGGCCATAATTTTAGATAGACTAATTTAATACTTTCTAAGGATGCACGCCAGGCAGCGTCTCCAGGTTTAGCGGACGATTATTTTCCCACATAAGATAGCCTTTTTTTTTTTTTTTTATGAATATTATCATCCTGTGAAGGATATATTTGATATTTACAGAGGTTACATTTGCCTGAAATTGAACATTGTTTGATGATCTGAAAAAACAAATACGAGAGAAATCAGTTTGGGGCCGAATACCTTCTGACATTCGTGACCAAGCACTATTTCACATCAGGTAATCTGATGAAGTTAACAAATGAAGAGAACACTTGGTAACACTTTATTTGACAGGTTGTGCATTAGATGGACATAACACTGTCATAAACATGAAGGAGTCTTTATGAATGTCTATGACTGTTGTCATGAAGTGTCGTTCGGTAAATAATGACACTTTTAATGCAAAGTTGTTCTAAAAGTTGCATTAAAAGTCAGTTAAAAGTGTCAACTTTGAATTATTTTGTAAATATTGACACTTTAATGCAAAGTTGGGACTTTTAATGGACTTTAAATGCAACTTTTAAGGCAACTTTGCATCAAAGATGTCATTATTTACCGAATGACACTTCATGGCAACAGTCATAGACATTCATAAAGACTCCTTCATGTTCATGACAGTGTCATGCACACCCCGTCAAATAAAGTGTTAACGAACACTTTACTGTGATTCTCTTTCAGTGTAAATCATAAAAGTGTAGATTAAAGATGGGTTATTTAGTTACTGCTGATTAAAAAGAGAAAATATGCGTTGTTAATTTGCAATTGCTCCCTGTCAGACTGACCACATCAGTAACTCGGGGGGGCAGCTGGAGTTTGTATTAGAGGCACGGCGTTTTGTAAGATCATCTGTCATTAATTCTTCACTCACAAAAAAGAAGAAGACCTGGTGTTACTCTGTCTGCATCATGTTAAGCCCCTTTCTGTTAGTTTCATGTCTGATCCGTCACGGCACCTACCGAGGTATTTTGTGAAACCAGTCAAGAAGCCGGGACCTAGACATTACAGAAACTGCAAAACATTATTACAACTCTGCATTCTCTTCTTCCAAGGGTTCAAGCCATCAGACGCCCATTTTCTGATCTATGCGTTTGTGATTGTGTCAACAAAGAGATATTCTTTTAGTTTGATCTACAAAGGAAAGTATTTCAAAATCAATTTGACAACATCTGCCAATCTAGAATAGAGTAGGATAGTTTTGGAGTCCAAGCTGGAGACCTAAATGTTTCTCCATCATACTGTACATAGACAGACGTTTTAGTTATACTTTAATAGAATTCCAGTTAGATATAAAATACATATAAAACACAGAGAAATGCAACTGCATGACTGTTGATCAGCATGAGTCTAGAAAAAAGAAAACAACCACAAAAAAACAATGTAAGGCAAAAATAATACAGTCTGAACCAAAAATAATTACACCTATGAATGAAATTACTTTTATTACCTCAGATTTAATGTAATGTTACCCGTTACGTGATCCAGTAAGTCTGGCTTTTGTGTACATAATCAAACATGCTTATTAGTCAGAACACCGTTCAGTACTTCTTGTTTGAGATAAACAGCAAACGGATTTTTCTCTACAAATCAAATATTCAGAGGGCTGCAGAGATTATCCAACAAAAACATATGAATGATTGAAAACACTTTGAATAGAGTGAATTTATAGCCTTACTTGGGTATTTGCCTCCACGACTCCTCTTGATGAAGCAGACAATGAGGAGGATCAGTATAATGAGGGCAATGGCACACATCAAGCCAATGAACCAGCCCTGAGTGGCTATGTCTACCTGGTCTATGTGAGCTGGACACACACGCCCACACACCCACACACACACAGAGAGAGAGAGAGAGAGAGAGAGAGAGTTTTCAGCATCAGTTGTAGTTTTCTCATATCTTGTCACATTGCTCAATTACTTAAGAATTACATTCATCCACAGCAGCAGAAATCTTCTTTCTCTACAAGATTTAACGTACACTCAAACAATTTTATGAATTTTGTCATTACCCATAAGCCTCCCTTAATGCTCCCTTAGACAGCAAAATTATAAAGCCTGTTTTTAGTTTTATTTTTTTTATTTTACTGAGGTACTATATGAGCGGCCTTTGCGACGTGAAGCTGCAGCAGAGCTCAGGTTGGGATGATTTATCATCGGTTGTTTGCTTATAAATATCAAATATACTGTATTTCATCATTTACAACAGCTGCGTTTCCATGACAAACATGTGCAAAACTGTCAGTACCCTGCTAATGTCAGAAAAGCACAATTTCACAATTGTCTCCATTAAATAAAAAACGTAATTAAAAACCCATGCTAATGATCTTGCTCACACTCATTAAAAAAAAACACGCTGCTCCAGGATCCCACACCTACTTCCTGTCTTCTTCTTGTTGATTTCCGACAGAGGCAACATCTGCGACATGTTGATCATGTGAGGGGAAAAAAGTGTTTCCGTTGCAGTTTTGCGAGATAAACTACTTCTGATACGGCCCCCCCCCCCCCCCCCCAAAAAAACACTAAATAATTTTTTTCGAAATTGCAGTGTTTCCGTGAAACAACTTTATTTTCAAAATGTCAAATTGTGCAACTATGTGGTCAATGGAAGCGCAGCTGGTGACGATGATCTGTCAACCTACATGACCAGAAGCAGTGCAAAACTGAACCTTGATAACTCCAAACAGTGATTAAACCAAGTCAGAGGTTGCATTATGTACTGATACCGTTACAGTTGGTTAATCACCGCTCGATAAATCTGGGTTGTGTTTCAAGAAGGGAGCCATTGTTGAAAGAAAGCCATAAGAAGAGTGGATTCAGACAACTGGCATCTGCCAGGAGACACAGCAAAGCTGGAACAAGGTGCTCTGGTCCGATCAGTGTTGTTTCTTTGTTTACCGAAATGTAAAAACTAATTTGAACTAACACTGAACATCACCCAGAACACACCATGCCCACCGAGAAACATGGTGGTGGCGGACCACTAAACCGTTGACTCAATAGAAGTGAATACAATGGCGTCCTTCAGTTGATTTTTATTTGCCGTTTTATTTTTTAACAATTTTCCTTTCATTTCATAACTACACACTACTTTTTGTTGGGTTACCTCATAAAACGCAGCATATCAATAGTTTGATCCATATTCTGTTGAGTTTGGAAGGCAGAGAGTTAAACAGCACAAATCACATTGCTTATGCCCGAGTCCAAACAGATACTGTAATATCACCATGTTCATTTTTTTCATGTTGTTTCAACGAACTGTTCTTCTTATATGAATGATAACGATTAGCAACAAACAGACGTTGCCGTCAGTGTGGTGGCTGATCAAATATACTTCCATCATCAGCGCAAGTCTTTAAAAACTCTGTTTTAGGTCAGTTTTGTTCATTCTCATTTTCACATACAAACACACACACACGCATCCACACACACCCAACAAACAAAAGTCATTTACTCGTAAACAATAAAGCAGTTAGGCAGTAGTTATGTTTGTTACATCTTAACCAACAGATATGAATGCCTAGCTAATTCAAACTACAGTTGAAGTTCAACTAGACATCTGTCCTGGTCCCAAGAAGGCAGCCATTGTTGAAGCTGAAAGAGTCAGAGTCTCTTTCAGCTTCAGGTAGCACTGGGCCTTTTTCTAGCTGACCTTTTATACCACGACAGAAAAAGGCAGAACATACAGTGGAGCCCCCGCTATGCGGTTCAGTATTCATGGGTTTTTCTGTGGAATGTAACTTCAAATTATTTTTCCTGTAGAGGATTTCTAAAATATCTGAACAAAAATGCAGCTTGGGAAGATGAACTACCTCAGTGCGATGCTGCTTGACGCTGCTATTTGCTGGTGTTTGGTAGGAAACGCCTTTCATTATTCTTGGCACTCACTTCCCAACAGCCAAGATAAGTAAGACCGTAACTATGAGATGGTTCCCACTGTGTGTAACAATGCATGTTTGAACTGTTAAAATGGGCAGTTTTAAGTGATTTTAGAAAGGGTCTGAGTTATATTCCTTAGCATTTAGCTAAAATCCTCAAATGCTGAGGTCCTATTCCAAACACTAGGGGTCCGCTGTGCAGCCATGTTATTACAAGAGGTGTTTGAAGCAATAATGTATGCATACAAATGCTCTACATAATTGAATTTATCAATAGTTTTAAAACATTTACATTGTCAATGCATCACAGTTGTAAAATTAATTATATATAAACAGTTTTTTTTTTTCTTTTGAAATCTTGTCGGACAAAATCAGAGTCTATGGAGACAAATTCCTCGTAGACACAGTAGGAAAAGAATGACCTCAAACAGCCATTTTTACTGTGATGCAGAAATCTTACTTTGCATCCTGATATTAATAAACAATATTGCAAACTATCAATAATAGTAAATCTTCTCTCCCTTGCACTGTCGATGGTGTTTCTGGGGTGAATATGATTGTAGATTTTTGGCAACACCACTACAGCAAGTTATTTACCTGTGTACAGAGTGAACAAGGTTAGTACTGTAGAAACTATCAAAACACACGAGGTCTATCAAGCAAATAAAGAACTGTCTGTAAATAAATCTATAGGAATGGATCTTATTTCAGCTGAACATCTCCAATTTGCAAGTTGAAGGGTTGTCCCTCTTCTTGCCTTTCACTGGTTTTATTATGCATGGTTTTATTCCTGAAACCTTGATGAATGTTCTTCTACTTCCTGTGATTAAAAACAAAGCTGGTAAAATCGGCAGCTCTGATAACTATAGACCTATAGCCCTAGCTAGTACACTGTCTAAAGTCTTTGATCTAATTCTTTTGTGAAAATTTGCAAAGACAGTTTTGTCTACAGACAATCAATTTGGGTTCAAGTCCAAACATGGCACTGATATGTGTATATATGGCCTAAAAGAATTACTGAATAACAGCAAACATTCTACGGTTTTTCTGTGTTTTTTAGACGCCACTAAGGCTTTTGACCGTGTAAATCATAGAAAACTATTTTTAAAATTGTTCCAAGATGGTGTTCCTAAGTATATACTGAGATGTCTGTCCTACTGGTATGCTAATCAAACGATGCAGGTGAAATGGGACAACTGTGTGTCTGCATCCTTTCGTGTCGGTAATGGAGTCAGACAAGGAAACATTTTATCTCCTGTGTTGTTTAATTTTTATATGAATGACCTCTCTAAGCAGCTAAACTTGTGTAGAACTGGCTGCATGGTTGGTGATACTATTATTAATCATTTAATGTATGCTGATGACATAGTGGTTTTTAGTCCAAGTTCAGCTGGTCTTCAGAAGCTGCTTAATGACTGTTCAGTATATGGTGAACTACTTGATGTTAAATTCAATTCATCAAAAAGTATCATCTTGATCTGTTGCACTAAGGAGGACAAAAATAGAGTATTTCCAAATTTCAAACTGTCTGGGACTTTATTGAATGTCTCAAATGAAGTAAAATATCTTGGCCATGTGTTGACAGACCGTTTGTCAGATGATGAGGACATTTACCGTCAGGTTCGAATGTTATACCCTCAGGCAAATATCCTTGTCCCTAAGTTTGGATTCTGTTCCGATGAAGTGAAACTGAACTTGTTTAGCTCATATTGTACATCACTGTGTACTGCACATTTGTGGTGCAACTTTAAAAAAGTCAGTCTTCAAAGATTGAAGGTGGCCTATAATGATGCATTAAGACTCTTGTTAAATAAACCCAGATGGACCAGTGCCAGTGAACTGTTTGTATCTGCTCGCGTCAGCACTTTGATGGCTGTTTTAAGAACGCTTATGTATAAATTTATTTGTCGTTTAAACGAGTCTAATAATAGAATTATGCTACTGTTGACTAATGTTAAATATAGTGCAATAAAATACTCATCAGTGCTCTGGAGACATTGGTATGATTGCCTTCTGACTGGTTAGGAGTCGTTTTTTATTGTACTTTTTATTCTTTTATAGTTTTTGTTTTCTTTTTTATGTAATTTGGACTTTGAGTCTGTAATAAAATCTATCTGTCTGTCTGTCTGTCTATCTATCTAACATGTCCATTTTAAGTTTTTACAAGCTGAACAGGCTGTTTGTGCGTTTGTCGATGTCCACCCCTACGCTGGATTGGGCTGTTTTAAGTTTCCTTAAATTTCGTTAGGCCAAAATCATCTCCAGACGTTTGTTTGGTGTCGACAATCAGCTGGTTACGCTTTCAGCTGGGTAAAAGTGTCACAAAACCAAACAACGTAAAATCAGTCAGCATTGTCAGGCTGCTTAAACCTTCTTCTCCCAGAGAAAAATTTACCATGTGAGAAAGACAAGCCATGCTAACTCACCCAGCTTCCACTGAGCTACCTTTGACACTACAGAGACAGAAAGGCATCTGGATCAGCCCACCGGTCTGAAAGCAGCTCTTCTCTCACCTGCTTTAGTTTTAAAGGTGACAGATTTGCTGCTGACACTGTTGAGCTCTTGGGAGTAAACCCTCAGATGGTACTTCTCACCAGCGATCAGAGCCTTCAGATTAACGGGCGGCTGTTTCACCTCTTCAACTGTCACTGTCTTGTTGCCTTGGAGACACAAGAAAGGTGCCAATCACACTCCGGAGGTGTCACTATGACTGAACAGCGATGGCTGTCGTGTGCAGCTGAGATTACGGCGTCACAAAGTGCTTCAACAGAGAGACCGGGTTTGCAAAGCGCAGTGTGAGTAAACAGTTTGCTGATAAGAACAATGCATTGCCATCACAGATAATAAAAAAAGATGCATTCATGTACCTTTGGCATGTTTACTTTAGCGAAAATAAATTACACTACTTGTAGAAAGTAAATAATTTCCAAAGGGCCCAATTCTCAAGAAAGATTCTAATAAAAATGGGGAATAATACAGAAGCACAAGGCTACTTCAAAGAAACAGCATTGTGTCAAATTAAACTGCAGCTATGGGTCTGGTTTTCGTCCAGCTTTATTAGACAAAAGTGAAGGTTTTGGGTGGCAGCGCATTGTTGATGTGAAGTTATTCTCACAGTCACACTTTAATATTCTGAAAGTCCAATCAGAACAGAGCAGCACCATCATTTGCATCTTTGTGGCAGAACGGCATGCCAGTCATGACTGGGGACGAGCGGCATGTCATGACTCGGAAGTGGCAGCAAACAGAAGGGAGTATTAGCTGATGACATCAGGCGCCACGTGGTCAACCATTTCAAAGGCGTGATGTCATCTGACAACATCAGCTCAAAGCCATTCTACACGGGAGACATGCAGTTCACATGCACAGACACACAATACCGAAATACATCGGTGCGCCTCTATCGAGATTGTGGAAAAATAAATCAGTCTGAGTCCACTCAGATTCTAAGTTGACCTCGTGGAAGTGAAGGACACGACAGGAAGTTTCTGGTTATCCACAATCTCTCAGCTGATCTCATCTCCAAGACCTGAACTCAGTCCGCATTCCCATCCGGAAAATACTCAGGGGAGCATAAATGGATGATGATGATGATAATTATGATGGGATGAAGGACGTTGCCAGCTAGGCTTTCTAAGAGTCAAAGCTTTTAGACTTGACCCTGGAAAGCACATGGGATTAAAGGAGCAGCAAATCAATCCCATCATTCCCCTTTTGTTCATTTCTTCCTTCCCGATCCGTTTAGGGGCCGGGGTGCATTCAGGGCTCAAACTGGCCAAGAAACAGAAAACCTTAATTCTCCTATTCAGACAGTCATAGTCTAAGGAGTAGACCCATTGCAGTGTGATGAAAGAAAGCGTACAAAAAATTTTAAGAATAATGCTTCAGTCCCTTTGTAGTTAGAACTCAGAAATTTCAACTTCCCAGTCGTAAAAATCCACCGGAACGTTCCCCGAAGTCGGACTCAGACTACCTCCAGTTAGGAATTTTAAGGCCTACTTCACGTTTCAATATGGCCGCTCCTAAATCCGTTCATTTTACAAAACGCATTTTGAAAAATGCTATATGCGCCTGCATCTATAAACTGAACAACTTAAAGTGGTGTTTGCTTATGGAAAGAAATACTCCATTACCACCAGCCCTGTTTAAGAGACAGGGTCATTTAGACCCCACAAGTTTTTTTATTCTGTGCACAGTCTCACTGACCCTGTATGCACTTTTACATGGTCTTTTTTTTGTGTGGTTTTGGAAACTGACGTTCTGACGGGACAAATTCTCCCGCTCCCCTGACATTTTCCATGCTCAGCGTGAAAGGCTTAATCCAACTCCAGCTCCGTTTGCCTAGAAAATCAGGTTCGTTTGGGAAGGGGTTAATCCGTAATCGAACACTGATGCAGACCAAAAAAAACGAACTGTAGTCCACCTAAAAACATGGGTCTTGATTGTAGTGAAGTCGGGGCAGTGAAAGTTCCTCTAAGTGCCCAAAAGTATTATTGCAGCGCAATAATCTACCAGCTACCAGTAACCTAGCTGAACCTACCAACTAGGTTACTGGTATATTCTTCAGCTCTAGAATATGGCAGGTTTTGCTCTGGGTTATTTAGTTCCTTCATCAAGTTGATTTCAGAAATTATCGCTTTGTCCTGGACAATCATACTCAATAAAACAAATTATGTGTTTCAATGAGATTAAAAATACCTATTGAAAATACAAGGGAGGTATGAAACATACTTTTTTGTTAATTCTACATTTCTGTCTTAAAGTTTTTTGTGACATCTGGCTTATGTTATCGCATAACTTGACTTTCTGATTTTGTACTGTGTGGAGCTGACAGATCATTACAGGAAATGTATTTCAACACCTTCAAATATCAATTTTGTTTAGCCATAAACATAGCAAAAATGCTTTCTGCCTGCCACGCAAAGATATTCACCAAAATAAAATCATGCAATGGATCTCAATAAAGTCTCTGTAAATCCAAAACAATTCAACCTTAACCAGTTCTAGACCTTAAAAACAAAGGGGATGGATGTGCTTCAGAAAGGAAAGATTCAAGAGCATCTAACATCGGTTCCACAAAGAAAAAAGATTACTATGACAACATGGGCGGTCAGAGCAGTGGCATACTCAAATAAAAGTCCATGTAAAGCAGTCAGAGTGGCCCATGTAAAGTGAAAGTCCAACTGGAGGCATTCCAAGTCAGGCAGCAGCATGAAGAGAGATGGCACAGAAAGCTAGAGACGACATGGTGAGGGACTTTTTGTAAGAAACCCAAACAGTCCCCTCACGTCTACACAATATTAGAAATCAAATTATCCAGTTATTTCTTTGTGTTCAGGACTTATTTAGTTCAAATAAATGTCATAGACATGTACCATATGATTTATAAATGTGTACAAGAAGTTGCAGGAAACCTCATTTCATATAAATATGTAATCAGAAAACATTTTTTTAAAATCCCAAATGCACACATTACAAACTGATGTGGCTTTAATAGTTTGTATGTTAAATAGAGTAGTGATTGAAACATTTTTCAAGTCTGGTGTATTTGCTTCCTGAACATCTGCGCAAACAGTTTTTATATTTTCCGGTTTCTTAATGAATGTTTTTAGATTCAACAAAATCTAAAAACATTTTAGATTTCGCAATTGTACTTGGAAGCGAATGCCTAATTTTGAGATGTGTGCTCATGAAACTAGAACCGACCAGTATGGTCATAATGTCCATTGTTACTGTGGCGGCCACATCATGTTTGGATGGTTTTCTGCAGAATGAACTGGAGCACTTCATAAAATATTAATAATAATGACATCAGCCAGGAAGTTAAAGCTCGGGGGCAAATGGGTTTTCTAAATGGACAATGGCCCCAAGAGTCTTCTTGACTCTTGAGCCAAAATGATAAAGTGGCTTAAGGACAACAAAGTCAATGTAGCTGAGTGGTCATCACAAAGCCCTGATCTTAGTCCAATAGGAAATGACTGGTAGACTAGAACTGGTACATGTGAGCAAAGCAGCTTATGAACCCCAAATCACCATAAAAATATTGTGAGAAGCTTGTGGGAAGATAAAGTTTAAAAGGGAATTCTAAAAAATACCGAGGAAACACGTTCAAAATGTTGAACTTCACAAAGGTTTTCAAAAATAATTTACATCTTCTCTTAATTATTCTGGCATTTAGCAAACAGGCAACTCTAATTGACCTCAACACGGAAAGTTTAGTCTGATTTATTGTCAGTCAAAAAATAGGTACCTCTGATTTCCTACAGTTCAGCAAACATTTAGTACACATTTGTAAATTATGTTTAGCACAATCACAGCAACACTAAGATCATGTTCTGGTAACAAAGGCGTCCGAATTTTACTCTTCAAACTTTGTGTGCCATCCCTGTGAGGGGTTCACTCTCAGACGAGCAAACATATGTTTGATGTTTTGATGTTTTCGGAAGTTCGGCACAGGCTTTGTGTCTTACTGTCCAGAGTGACCTCTAGAACAAACTTGCTGTCAGCTGGGAAGTTGTGACTCCAGTTGACGTTAGCGTAGTAACTGTTGGGGACCACCGTCAGATTCCAGATCTCCCGCCGAGGGATTACTACACAGATGGGTGGTTGGGGGATAGGATCAGAGGCAAAGGGTTAAAGGTCGGAAGAAAAATGTAACACTTTATTTGACGGTGTGTGCAAAAGACTGACATGGCACTGTCATAAATAATGACACTTTTAATGCAAAATTGCGTTAAAAGTCCATTAAAATGGTAAACTTTGCATTAAGTGTCCTAACCCTACCCTAATGACCGACTGGTTTTGATTGTGTAAAATGACTCTAGTCAGCCCCTTTCAGAACAATGAAATTTCCCTTTCATGTCGTACCTCTCATTCTCCGGACAGATAACGGTTTGTGTGTGCTTTCAGAGCACACAGCTAGGAGAAAGGATCAAATAGGTGTGGCCTACAACTTTAAGAATTGAGCTGGGCAGTATGCTAAGTGTTCAGAGTTCTAACTTGCTAACTTGTGTATCTTACCTCTCATTTAAGTAAATAACGTATATAGATCTTTTCACAAATAGGATCTTAAGTTGTTTTGCAAAAAGAAAATCATGAAATTAAAAAAATTTAAACATGAAAAAGATTTATAGATTAAAGTAAATCTGTAGTTTTCAATACTGAATCAAGACAATGAACGTGTACTCCACAGGTCAGGAGGTAACGCTTGACCGGACGGATCGCCACAGGTTTCAGAACACATCTAAGGAGCCAATCGTGTTCTCAAGGTAGGGTCTGAGTCTGAAGGTCTACAACAGCTCAGAGATGTCTGTACGCTTCAGGATGCAAAGCCATAAAAGTTAACAGCAGGAGTGGAAACGTAACCAGAGAGGAGACATTGGGACAAGATCCAGGTGTGAAAACAATCAAGCACCTGTCTCCTGTTTGTCCAAAAGAACTCAGTTCAAGAAACATTAATGTGCGCCATAGCATAGCATATTCTTATTTGCACAAATTTGCTCATCAATTTACTTTATGTCCTCTCAGGAGGACACTGGGCAGCTCTCTGATCTTTATGGACCTGTGGACTTGCTGGAGTCTTTGCTTTGCATCGTATCGTTGCATCACACCCTTAAGAGCTGACTCTTGCAGCTCAAGTCTCTGACTACCTACCAAGTAGATTAGAGATGTAATATTGTTACGTTGACTCTACATTATCCTCCCATATTCCATGTCTGTTTTTAGTGCACACCCTATCAGGATGCATTCCTGACATACCGTCCTGTTTTTTGTCAGGTGGGAGAAGGCAACCATATTCCTTAAAACTACAAAGTGAGATTCAGTGAAAAGCAGTAAGAAATACATGTACCCAAGACATTCTGGTCAACTCGTTTGGTGGTGACCAGCACAGGAACTGTGGAGGGTGTAGTTGCCTCAGTGGTAGTAGTAGTGGTAGTAGTAGGAGGGGTTGTTGGAGGAGGGGTAGGAGTTGTGATACTAATTGTTGTGGGAGGAATGGTAGTAGGAGGAAGGGGAGGAAGAGGAGTGGGAGTAGGAGAGAAAACAGAAGACAGGGTGGCGTCCGTAAGCTCAACTACAGGGAAGGAAGAAGGAGAGAGCAGAGGGTTAAACACAAGGCAAAAGGAGCATCACATAAAACTGTGACACACTGACACTCTGGACAATGGAGCATAGAACTGAACGCCATCATGTTCCCATCATTGGAGCAATCACAAAATCACCCACAAACCACAGATGTTTTCATTTCGTCACTGTTGTCATTCAGTCAGATGCTAGAACAGAAGACAGCCAGGACAACCTTTCGTTTTCCACTTCCCTTCTCTTGTGTGTGTATGCGTGCGTGTGTGTGGTGTCTTTTATTTTCTGGTCCTCAGAACCTGCAGTCCTTTAGATGTTTTCCTCCTTGAAAACTCCACATTCAAATGACCTTTCCTGAATGTCCTCAAGGGCAGGACAGACACGTTCAGGTGTGGCGAAGCTGAGAAACACCTGAAGCATGCAGGGCTGAGAAAGCCAAAACACTAACACAGCTCAGCAATGCTGCCACCAGGTGGTGAAATATTGGTAATACAAGTGGCTCTTCTTGGCAATTAACACAGCAGCTATGTTTAAAATACCATAGTCATTAATTTTTCTAATTTCACTATAAGACAACAAATTACTTCAACTATGAAGTCAAAAACAAAACTAAAACTTATGGGTTCAGTCTGGATCCAATAACTTAAATGCTTGACATTAGAACAAATCTAACCAATCTGAATGAAGCTCTCTGCACAGATTTTCATAAATGACATTGAGTAATAACAATATGTGTATGACCTTTAGTGTGTCTTCTGATACTCAGGTAGTTTCCAGAAGAACATGCATTAATGTGGAACCTTTTCAAGGAAACAGTTTGAGTTGCATTAGTTCTTTTAACTAGAACACAATGATGTAGCGGCCAGACTCATGTGAGGAACACCCCAAACAACAACACCCCAAACCTCAAACAGCATGCTATTGTCATGCATTTCGTGCATACCCTTAACCAGCGCATCACTAAATTACCAGCGTTTCTAAGCCATGACAGTTCAGTGGCATCATTGGTCACTTCAGGGAATAGCTTCATGCTACCTTACTTGTCACAGTGGGAAGTTGCCAATGATCCACTGAACAGTGGTGATCCATAAAGACGACATCATGACAGATGTGCAGAAGCTCAAAACCAAAAAAAAAAAAAAATATGAAGCCACTGGATGACTAAGCAATCCAAGTGTTGTGTACCTCAGCATTCCCCACAACTTGCACACTTAAATAAATAAAACATCATGTTGAGAGGCAGCAGCATTAATTTCCTTTTGTAGCAACAAAAGCAGTGCCAAAAATAAAAAAATAAAGACCTTTAGCTGCTACACAAAGTTCCCTTGTATCGCACAGCAAAACTGTGATGCAGTCAGGCTGCATTACACAGACGCACCAGCAGGTGCCAGTGTTTCAGGAACGGAAGTTTATAGTAAGCAGAGGCATAAATAGATTTAAAAGCAGTTATGGAGTAGAAGTAATGATAAAAGAGAGCATTATCAAATGCAGCCAAACTGGTAAAACGCACACCATGCCTGTTAGACCCCTGGGAACACACAGCAGCAGCAGCGGCCCAACAGCGGCTTCAAACAAAGTGGAAGGATGATCAGACGGCGACAGGAAGCCACATTATTCCTCATCCAATATATCGCAAGTGTGTTTCAAACTCCTTATTAGTGTGCTTTCAATGAGTTTACATAAGTATGATGTGCAGATGGACCTCTAGATTGTATTGCTCTTATTCTTGGCAGAGTTAGCCTGCTTAGATTTTTATCAATATTATTATATTGTTATTATTATTATTTCTTTCTTTATTCTTTATCTTGTCTAAATTTGATTTAGACATACATACAAGTTCCAAACCTTCAGTGTATGCATGTTAATATCTTGTACACCAATTTTCTTGTGTTTTCCTTCTTTTTCTTGTATAGAAAAAAAACCTGCCAGCCTGACATAAAGCTTCCTCCTTCCATAACAGAGCCAATTCGTTCAGATGCTGCTGTGAGCAGCACTGAAAATCCTGTCTGCATGAAGCCACAGTGGGGTAGCAACAGAACCGTCGCTAAGGGCTGTAACAGTGACTGCACTGCTGCTGTTGTTAGATGGACAGATAAAAACAAAATGTCAGTGTTGGACAGCAATGGTCAATGAGACTGTGCTTTTTGTTCCCCCATTACCTACATCTGTAGCATCAGTAAAGTTTTCTGCCGGTGGAAAGAGCAGAGACACAGAAGACAGGAGAAGAGTGGGTGAGACAGGAAGGAACAAGAAAATAGAGTCACTGAGTCACTGGTATAAACTAGAGAGGCACAGAGAAATGGGCTGGTGGACATCTTACCAGCCTAAACACTCGTTGAGCGAGAGCGAGAACAAGACTCTCAGCAGGTAACAGGAAGGCTGACAAGAGTCATTCTGTTTCGTTAACTGGAGCTTTCAACTTCTCTCAAGCTGTGTTTCTATTACAAATGTACGCAAAACTTTGTTGATGTCCTGCTATTGTCAAAAGAACACAATTTCGCAATTGAATGAATAAATCTGTTTACGCATTACAAACCATGGAGGCAACAGATGTAATCTCTAGTATGAAATATATTCATATTTCAGCCATGGCATTATGGCACATTGTCAGCCATCAGAGGAGGCGTCTGCGTCCTATTCAGGCGTTGGAGTGAGAAGTTCTTTATACGTGTGAGCGGCTACGTATGTGGCGTCTTTGGGAAATTTTAGTCTGTGATTTCACAGAAGAGTTATGGATTCAACACTTTAAAATGACAAACTCAACTT